>NC_080169.1:77593004-77893004 GCF_950295315.1 Erinaceus europaeus
TTTCTTTACTAAGATTCCTGGCCCAACAGGGGTTTCATTCCAATCCTATTCATTTCTGAAACCTGGGCCCTTTTTCTTTCTGTCTAAGTGGCTAATTGGATCTACAAAAGGGAAAGACTGCCTGGAGGTGTTTTTTGTTTGTTTGTTTTGTTTTGTTTGTTTGTTTTTTGTTCATTTGTTTTACTTTCTCAGCAATAAGCTGCCTCTGCTCAGGCAGCTTGAGGCAATCTGGGACAGGTTTTTTACCCTGCTCTGTTTTATTATTAATATTATATAAATGTGTATCCCTTCCCCCCCTCTTTTAGGTTGACCAGAATTAACTCACTGTATATTCCACTGCTAGGGAACCGGGCGTCTTATCCATTGTGAGAGGAACTTGTTTCACTACTCCTACCTCCTCTACCCACTATCCCCTTCTCCCTCCTCCTAGCTAATTAAAAAATAAAATAAAATAAAAAATAAATAAATAAATTTAAAAAAACTTTCCTTTCACTGCTCTTTTATTAAAGTTCTTTTTCTTATCTTTTTTCTTTTCTCTCTCTTGTTTTTCTTCTTTTTTTTTTCTTGTCTTCCTTCCTCCTTCTTTGGCTTTCTGAATTCACTGATATTCATTTTTGAATTATTTTGGAGAAGAAATCTGACTCAGAGTATCTGACTCTCTGTGTGTATCTCTGTTCTACTTCCCTTTCTCCTCTTTCTACCCCTAGAATATACAGTGGATAGTAGATTTGCATAATTGTCTATTCTTGCTATCACTTTTTTCCTTTCTCTTTCTTCTTCACTTGAACTAGGTTGCTATTTTTTCATGGACTGGAGACACTGTTTGGCTAACTGGTAGTGATTAAACTGCTTTAATCTTTGCTTCAGTGGCTATTGTAATTTCTGAGGTTGGTGATTGCATTTGTCATAAAGGTATTTAGTACAGTGTGGGTGGGTGGGTGGGTGGGATGGGACACAATCTTTTGGTGATGGGAATGGTGTTTATGTACATACCTATTGAATTGTAGTCATATAAATCACTATTTAATTAATATGAGAGGGGAAAAATTGATGTCTAACAAAGGGACTTTTTAAATTTAACCCAATTATCAAACAGTGTGATGATAACAATAACTATCGATTGTCTTATTGAACCCTAAGACAGCAGAAACCTCACATTTCCACTACAGAGTCTAAACACCCCCAGTCCTGGGACCCTAGAGTAGGGCCCACTTTCCTGTATGCTTTTATGCTTTTCCCAATTCTTATCAAATAATATTGCATCCACTGATTGCAACCTAATCAACGCAATGAGTGCCACCTCAACTTGCTTCAGCTCAGACTGTGTCCAGAGACTTCAGGCGTGGAACGACAACCCTTCAGCTTCATCACTCAGGTGAGACCTTTCGTTTCATAGTATTCTCTAATTCCATCCCAGGTGGTTCACTTCCTAACAAAGTCCCAAAACCTAGATATAGACCAGGTTCTAGGAGATAGAGCATATGTTCACAGGTATCCATAAACTAGGGCAAATATATACCTGAACTAGAGTTTGCAGCGAGTACCCCCCCAACACTTCATCTCCACTATTCCAACCTTTGGGTCCATGATTCTTCAACAATTTGTGTGGCTTTGTATGTTAACTCTCTTTTCAGTCACTAGGTTCCAGATTCCATCAGGATGCCGACCAGGCTTCCCTGGACTGAAGACCCCACCAATACGTCCTGGAGCTCTGCTTCCCCAGAGACCCACCCTACTAGGGAAAGAGAGAGGCAGACTGGGAGTATGGACCGACCAGTCAATGCCCATGTTCAGTGGGGAAGCAATTACAGAAGCCAGACCTTCCATATTCTGCAACCCACAAGGACCCTGGGTCCATTCTCCCAGAGGGATAGAGAATGGGAAAGCTATTGGGGAGGGGATGGGATATGGAGATTGGGTGGCGGGAATTGTGTGGAGTTGTACCCTCCCTATCCTATGATTTTGTTAATGTCTCCTTTCTTAAATAAAAAAAAGAAAAAAAGAAAAAATCTAGGGGCATCTTATCTATTAATTCTTTTAAAAATGTTTTATTTGTTTTATTTTTATAAGAAATACAGATATAAGATAGATGATAGATATATAGATAGATGTATAGATGATAGATAGATGATAGATAGATAGATGATAGATAGATGATAGATAGATAGATAGATAGATAGATAGATAGATAGATAGATAGAGTTTTGCTCAGTTCTTCTTAGTTCTGGCTTATGGTGATGCCGGGGATTGAATTTGGGACCTCAGATACTCAGACATGAAAGTCTTTTGCATAACCATTACACTGTCTTGCCTGTCCCTTACTGGACTCTTTTAAAGTCATACACATATGTTGTGATAATTTTTGGCAGTCAGTTTTATAAACCAGTAAGTATTAAAAACCAGGCCTTACATATTGGTGTGGAATATTTGGAAATAGAGTAAAGTGACAATGCAAAGGTCCTGATGACCAATGTAAAAGTAAATACAAATTGAATTGGATAATTAGGGGTATTACACATTTATAATGGGAAAGGCTACACTTATGCTAGGTATATTTATCATTTTATCTGTGTACATATATAAAACTATACATGTATGGTTCTAATTTCTCTCTATATGTAATATTTAATAGAAAATTTCTGTTTACTTCATTATGTGATTCAGTCCCTCTTGTTCAATTTCAATATGTTATGAAAATGTTCTCAATAGCACACAGAACATACTTGTAGTAAACATTAGCTTCATTTATTTGAAATTAAAATTTAACTTGGAATTCTATGTTTTTATTTACGGAATCAGGCAATACCACTCTAAAGATTGCTTATGTCTTATTTTTCAGACAAAGCGCTTTCTTTTTTTTTTAAATTTTTTTATTTAAGAAAGGATTAATGAAAAAAAACATAAGGTAGGAGGGGTACAACTCCACACAATTCCCACCACCCAATCTCCATAACCCTCCCCCTCCCATGATAGCTTTCCCATTCTCTAGCCCTCTGTGAGCATGGACCCAGGGTCGTTGAGGGTTGCAGAAGGTAGAAGGTCTGGCTTCTGTGATTGCTTCCCCGCTGAACATGGGCGTTGACTGGTCGGTCCATACTCCCAGTCTGCCTCTCTCTTTCCCTAGTAAGGTGTGTCTCTGGGAAGCTGAGCTCCAGGACACATTGGTGGGGTCTTCAATCCAGGGAAGCCTGGCCAGCATCCTGGTGGCATCTGAAACCTGGTGATTGAAAAGAGAGTTAACATACAAAGCCAAACAATTTGTTGAGCAATCATGGATCCCAAGCTTGGAATAGTGGAGAGGAAGTGTTAGGGAGGTACTCACTGCAAACTCTAATGTACTTCTGCTTTCAGGTATATATTTTGCAGTAGTTTATGGATACGTGTGCACATAAGCTCTCTCTCACAGAAACTGGTATATATCTAGGTTATGGGACTTTGTTAGAAAGTGAACTACCTGAGATGAAACTAGAGTGTACTATAAAAGGAAAGGTCTCACCCGAGTAATGAAGCTGAAGGGTTGTCATTCCACACGTGAAGTCTCTGGACATAGTCTGAGGTGAAGTATGTTGAGGTGGCAATCGGTGCGTTGGTTAAGTTGTGATCAGTGGATGCAATATTATTTGGATTGGATTGGGAGATGCATACGGGAAAGTGTTTCTTACTTCACCACACCTAAATGAGATTAGTTTTAATTCACAGATTTCATTCTGTGGAATACTCAAGTGTCTTCCAAATTTTTGGCAAACTCATATGTCCTTTAAATGTTCACATTTTAGTGTACGCCCTCATACACCACATCTATTATACAATTCGTTAGTCTGACAGGATGCTTAGCCATTTCTTCAGTTTTCATTAATAGCCCTTCTCTGCTCTCTCATTGCCATATATAGCAAGAATTTGTGTTATGTTGTTTATTTGGTTGATCATTACTCATTATGGGAGGCAGAATACTATAAAGCTTCATTGATCTACCTACCACCCTTCTTTCACCAGCAGTACTCAAATCTCATCCTTTTAGCTCTCAGATAATTACATTATTTATTGTAAATTTGGGGTAGTGTTTTTCTCCCTCCCCCAGTCCTGAATGTGAGGAGAAAAAAGGAGCTCACTTTCTACTCTGAAAAAATTTAAAATTTAAAAAAAAATTTTCCATGAGAATTTGAGCTCTTCTGAGGAGGAATTCCACTTCCAACTGTGAAAATAATGCATTCTTCCCACCTTATTAAATATTTATCATAAATATAAAAGCAAGTCTATAGAAAAGTTGGGCTCATTAATAGGTTACATAGAAAAAATATTTCTGCAACCACGCCTTTAGAATGCTTATTTTCTAATTCTATCATTATTATAAATGAGCCAACAACAGGGGAACTCCTTTAATTTATTACTAACCCTTGTGTGTAGCCCTAGTACACACTTTTTGTGCCCTGAATGTAGTAAACTAAGCTTGGAGCAATAATAGTATGAGAGAGGTCCAGTTGTTTATCAGCATTCAAACTTAAAGCACCAGGGCTAGTATTTCAATGACCCAATTTCAAAGAGCCAGCAAATAACCATGCAAAATGTTCAAGATTAAATTGAAACAAGCAAAGCATGCACAAAAACCACAAGTTAATGGTAATGCTTAAAATATGAAGAGTGCAAAGAGGTATTTTGTTTTATAATGAAAGAATGATTCTAACAAGGTAGTCATATTTTTACTAATTTAAACAAGTAAGAAAGTGGTGGCATATGATATAGTATTTTCTTTGTTAATAATATGTTTCCATATGCCCAGCACATATACCCGTTTGAGAGAAACTGCTGCTGGTGGACTCTCACTTCCAGATACTACTATCCTGAGTGGCAGACTCTGATTACAACCAACCTACTCTCACCTTTGTTGTCAGAACCTGCATGGACTCTGTTTATAACTAATTGGCTTGTGTTGCTCCCAGTGATGTTAGCCTCATAGAATGTGTTTGCTAGTGTTCCCTCCTCTTATACTTTTCTGGAAGAGCTTAAGGAGAATTGGTGTTAGTTTTTTTTTAAAGAATTTTTCAGCCACCAGGTTCCAGATGATAATCATGAGTATGGTTGACTTCTAACCTCACTGCCTTATGGTCAGAAAAGATACTTTTTATGATTTCAATATTCATGTATTTATTAAGGCTGTTTTTGTGTCTCAACATATGGTTAATCCTTGGGAATCTTCCCTGTGCACTTGAAAAGTATGTGTATTCTTTTTGCGGGGTGATTGAAAGGTCTGAATATATCTGCTAAGTTCATCTCATCTATGATTTCATTTAAGGACTCTATTTCCTTGTTCCTGATGCTCAGTCTTTTGTTGTGAGTGATGTGTTGAGGTCTCCAACAAATGATAATGAGTTTCTTCATACTCCTCCTCCTTCATTCTGGTAACCACTACTTGTTCTTATGGACTATGAGATTATATTAATTTTATTTAGTTCATTCTATTTTTTCAGTTAAATCATATGCTGCTTATCTCTCTCCATTTATTTCACTATGTATAATATCCTTTATGGTTCTATCCATATTGTTGAAATTGGTAATATTTTCTCCTTTTAAGTCACTGAATAATATTTTATTACATAAATATATTACGTTTATATCCATTTTTTAGTCCATGGGAACTTATTCCTAGTTTTTGCCTATTAAAGGGGCCATATAGCTCTTCAAATTCTCTCTCACTCTCTCTTTTGTATTTTTTGGCAAATACTGAGTAGTAGTAGGATAACTAAACCTCATGAAATTTATATTCTTAATTTAGTAATCAATCTCCATATTTTCCATAATGGCTACAAAAAGTCATGTATCTAGCACTAGTGGACAGTTTCTTTTTTATTTTATTTTGGATAGTAATTGCTCTCACAGTTACAATGTTAGAATCACTTAAGATTTGTTGTTGTTGTTGTTGTTGTTGTTGTTACCACAGTTATCACTGGGGCTAGGTGTCTGTATAAATATCCACTGATTTTAGTTCCTTGAAATCAACTACAATGTGAAAATATTACACAATCGGGTATTTTGAGTATGGAAAGGCCACAATCATGTAGCATTTTTATTACAGTATATTATTGCAATTGTTATATTTTATTATTGTTGATAATCTGTTCCTAATTTATAAATTAACTCTAACACAGATATGTATGCATATTAAGACACAGTATATATAGGTTTAAAGTACCATGGGTATTGTCAGGCATCTGTGGGGGGAGAGGTGTCTGTCTTTTAATGTACCCCAGTAGATAAGGACTTCTGTACATGGATATTTTATCTTCTTTCTCATATTTCTAGGACAGGAAACACTCCCAACTTAAACATAGTGATTTCCACTCAATCATCTTTTTTTTTTAAGTTTTAATTTATAAAATGGAAACACTGGCATGACCATATGATAAGAGGAGTACAATTCCACACAATTCCCACCACCAGAACTCCATATCCCATTCCCCCCCTCCCCCATAGCTTTCCTATTCTTCAACCCTCTGGGAGCATGGACTGTAGAAGATTCCATTTCTAATGAATGATTCTGGTGTAGGCTTCTGCTTGCTCTTTCAAGTGTGGTAGAAAGGCACAGTTAGTTATCTCAGTGAATTTTCCTTCCTCTTCTTCCTCTCCTCCTCCTCCTCCTTTTCTTTCTTTTCCTTTTTCTTTCTCTTTTCTTCTTTTTTTTTTTTCCTCCAGTGTTATCACTGGGGCTTGGTGCCTGCATTACGAATTCAGTGCTCCTATGACTATTAAAAAAATTTTTTTTTTGATAGAACAGAGAGAAATTGAGAGGGGAGGAGGAGATAAAAAGGGAGAAAGATAGGCATTTGCAGACCTGTTTCACTGCCTGTGAAGCAACACCTCCTCCCCTCCCACCAGTACAGGTGGACAGCAAGAGCTTGGAGCTTGAACCTGTATCTTTGTGTGGGTCCTTACATTTCCTACTATGTGTGCTTAAGCAGGTGCCCCACTGCCAGGCTCCCTCTTTCCTTCTTCTGATTGAAATCTCACATAAAATGTTCCTCTCTGTATGTGAAATAAGGACAATTGAGTAGCCAAGTTATGAACCTTATTTTCTCTTAAACAGAACCCTGGATATCTTTAGAACTGTGACTGATGGACCTAAAAGAATAAAATAGAAGCTTTCAGAAGAAGGATATTTTTTTTTCGTGCATCAGTTTTGGAACATAAAAAATAAAGTGATCCTTCGCCATAAAGAACTACAGTTTTAGGGACCAGCAAGTAGCACATCTGGTTGAGTCCTTGTACAAGGACCCAGGTTCAAACAAGTGGTGAAGTAGTGCTACAGGTATGTCTCTTTCTCTCTGCCTCTTTGTTTCTGCTTCTACTCTCAATTTTTATATATCTTATTAAATAAATAAATAAATAAATAAAATAAGAATACCAGTTTTTGGCAAAAGTTCAAAGACTAAGGATGGAGAGGGATATTTTTTTCTGCATTGTTGCTATTTACTTTTAACTTGACAAGTAGCTATAGGATCACACTTATAATAAAAATATTGTTTGTTTTAATTTCTCTCTAAACATTCGTCATTTTAAGTGGATTACACTTTCAGTTCCTCTGTAAATCAATAAAAACACATGTATTGATCAAGTAAGGCGGCTGGTGATTGCTTTATTTTAAAATGATTCCAATACTGCTTTTTAAGCAAGACATAACTTATCTTTCATTTTCTTTCAGTCTTGAAATTGAAACAGGTCAGTAAAAAAGTAACAGAATCTGACAGTCAGGATTTCCATATTTCAGCCTTTAAAACTATCACAAACAAGTAGAACAGGGCCTCATCTAGGATTGTACACACTGATGTAGACACACACATACATTTCTTTTTTTGTAGAGACTTGTCACCTATTGTTTTCATAGACAACCCAATTGGGAAAACCTAGTTGGAGGTACTAAATTAATTGGATCCCCAGGGCTTCCCCAGATTGTTCTTCTGGTATATTGATAGCTACATTTTCATTCACTTTCTAACAATTGAAAACCTAGGTAAGGTTTTTATTTGCTTATTTATTTATTTATTTTTTGCCTCTAGGGTTATTGCTGGTGCTCGAGGTTCCTGCGCCAAGAATCCACTGCTCCTGGAGACTATTTTTTTCCCTTTTGTTGTTGTTGTTTTATCATTCTTGTGGCTATTATTATTCTTGTCATTTCTGTTGTTGGCTAGGACATAGAGAAATGGAGAGAGGACTGGAAGACAGAGAGGGAGAGAGAAGGACAGACACCTGTAGACCAGCTTCACTGCTCATGGAGAGGCCTCTTGCAGGTGGGGAACCTGGGACTTAAAGGGATCCTTATGCAGGTCCTTGGGATTCACACCATGTGTGCTTAACCTGCTGCACTACTGCTCGACTCCCTACCTGCTTATTTTTGTTAAATCTTTCTGTGCTGCATAAATAATTTGGTATTTATCTCTTAAGAAATGAATATATTTTGCCATATTATTTTTCCTTTGAAAGTTCCTTCAGTTATTTATCAGAAAAGACTTTATCTAGAGTGCTTTCAATTCTTCCTACTAAAATTTGTCTAAAAATGTGCCAACTCTGCCCATATCTGAAATGGTTGCGCATCTTGTAGGGAACACATTCTATTTAAATACACAATTCAAGTAATTCAAGTAATTGGAATGCATGGACTAGAAGCTGAAACCATGAAATTCTTGAAATTTATTGTATTTTCTATTTCAGAAAACAACCCCATTGCTAAAATAAAATTGAAGAAAGATAGTATATTAAAAATTTGAAATTCAGACTGTGATATGAGTACAATATTCTTTAATAAAGCCAAAGAATGATATGAAAAGCACACTACCCAGTATTTGAGAGAGAGAGATGATCCTCTTTTATTACTGGTTCCTACAAGAGAAAACTTTAATAAAGAAGATGTTTACCTCTCTGAAAATGGGTGAATTTCTGCAACTACCTAATAATAGAAAGTGAAAGCTACTGCTATTACATTTCCCTCGCAGGGCAGAACATCTTGTCCTTCGGTTATTTTTAGATAAAGAGCTTTGGAAATTCAGATGATGGAACATTCTCTCCATAGAAGATTTTATAGTAAGCATTTAAAAAAAAAAAACACTGGTAGTAACTGTCTTCAGACTCATTATCTCCATATACTTAGGAATGGAATCACTACAGTTTAGATATGCCAATCAGTAAAAGTAAACCTTGTAAGTTATTAAGAAAAGACAATATATTTAAAATAGTTATTTTTTTAGCTACAAGAATGAGCTGTAAATTATCTCAGTTATGCAATAACATCCATATATGCAACTCTTTTGACATTGTAACATTTTCTTGACTTTACTGTCCATACTGAGTAAATTTGAATCTAATGGTATCTTTAAGAGACCACAGCATGTAATGGGATGATCTCACCCTCAGGTAGAAGTTGAAAAACAAGATCAGAAGAGTTCAACACAAGTAGAACCTGAACTGGAATTGTTGTATTGCACCAAAGTAAAAGACTTTGGGGTGGGGTGGGGGGGAAAATACAGATCCAAAACCAAAAAGGATGATAGAGGACCTCATGTGGGGTTGTGGTTTTATATGGAAAACTGGGAAATATTATGCATGTACAAACTGTTGTATTTACTGTCGAATGTAAAACATTAATTCCTCAAGAAAGACATTTTTTTTAAAAAAAAAAGAGACCACAGCATATAGACTATCTTTTTAAAAATGTTTATATGATGCTGAGAAATCAACTGAAGTACCTGCATATGTATCAGATCACTGACTGCCTTTCCCTATAAATTATGAAATTTTCTCTAAAGTTTAAATGATTTATTTACATATCTACTTTTATATGAGAAAGAGAAGGGGAAGGGATAATGAGAAAGAACAGAGCACAACTCAACTCTCTGTATGGCAGTGTCAGGGATTAAACCTTTACTCTTTGGGGCCTCAGGTAGGCGAGTCTGGTGTTCTAATACCTAGTTTTCTCTCCAGTCCTATTCAATATTTTGGGTAGGGCGGAGGGAGGGGGGAGGAGAAACAGAAAAAGAAAGAAGCCACTTCAGTGTACTTTTCACAGCACATGGAATTTCTTCCATTGGTGCTGTGTATGCATGGTGCTCAAATGGAATGCTGGGGATTGAACCCATGTCCTCATGCAAGGTAAGGCATACATTCTAACTGCTGATCTACTTCTAGGCCCTTGGGTTGTCACTTTTAATGTCCAAGATATGAAATTTATTTATTGATTGTAAATACGGATTATCATTGAACTGAATAACTGAAAAACACTTAAGTTACTTTTAGGAAAATATTTCTCATACACAGAATCATTTTTATCTTTTAAAATTTTGTTATTAATTCTTAATTTGATAGAAAAGAGAGAAATTGATTGGAAAGGGATATAATGAGGGGGAGAAAAAGAGAACACCTACAGCACCATTTCATCACTTACGAGGCTTCCCCAGTACAGGTGGGGAGTTGGGCTTGAACTTGTGTCCTTTCACACAGTAGTATGTGTGCTCAACTAGGTGTGCTATCCTGCCTGGCTTTCAGAACCATTTTTGTAAGTTAAATAAAACCTTTTGAAACCACTTTAAAATTAAGTTTTGGGCTAGGTGCTGATGCACCTGGTACACATTACCATGCACAAAGAGCCAGGTTTGAGCCCCCACTTCCTGCAGTGTGGAGTGGAGGATGTTTCACCAGTGGTGAAACTGTTCTGCATGTATCTCCTCCTCTAACTTACCCCTCTCAATTACTTTTTGTCCTGTCTAATAAAAAAAAACAAAAAGCAAAGATGGCTTCCATGAGCAGTGGATTCATCACACCAGTAGTAATCCTGATAGCAATAAGATGAAAGAAAATCAATTTTATTAGAAAGACTCAGTTAATATTAATATTTTGATTTGTTATTTATTAATATATTAATAGAGACTGAGCCCAAATAATCATGAGGTTTATTTAATGTGTCAAAAAAAGACCGATGGTAAATATCAAATAACTGACATTGTTGCTTAAATTCTGATACTAATATTGATTTTTCACCTCTTTTTTACATTAACCAATATTAGAATAATGACTTTCATAGTGATAAGTCAATTTAATTAAATTCTATTTTGTTCTAATTCTCTAATTTTATAGTTGTGAAACAAATGCTTTGGTTTAAGTATTAGAAATATTTAGTAGAATAATACATTTTTTGAAAATTAATGTTCTTCTTTTCTCAATATATATATTTCCCTCCAGGCAGTAGCACTCCCTACAATTTTATATTTGTGTGTAAATTGCTATTCTTGTATAAATTTATATAATTTAATCTTTCTCTATTTGCCTTTGAGACATCCAAGTAACTTTTTTATTATTTGCCTCATTTATTCGCTTTTCCTAACAATCTTACAGATGCTTGAACAGTATAGTTCTGATAGACATATAAACTTTATTTGTGGTTATTTTTTAAATATTTAATTTTAGTCTTTATATTTACTTAATTTCCATTTTGTGTAGAGAGGGAGAGAAATTAAGAGGGGTAGAGACAAGAAAAAGAGTGATATGTAGCATTGCTTTACCACTGGTGAAGCTTCCTTCTTACAAGTGTGGGTTGGGGGCTTGACCCTAAATCCTTGCATATTGTAATATGTGTGCTTTACAAAATGTACCACTTCTCAGCCCTTGACATATAATCTGATACTACTATTCTATCAAATATGTAAATATGTGAATATATAATATCATTCAAGCTATCTGATGTGAGTATATGTCATTAAGTTTTAACGAACATTTCAATGAAAATAATCTGACATATTCATTATCAGTATGATGAAATGATGAAAGTGATTCTTCCTTATAATCTTGTCAGCCACTAATATTTTTTTAAAAGAAATGAATGCTCCTAGGTATTTGGAAAAAAAATTCTATTCAGTAATGGCGTGCTAGTTATTAATTGCTTGACTTGTAAAAAGATAGAGATATATTTCTATTTTGTTTTCTATCCTGAAATAACTTAAATATTTACATATAAAAAAGAAATCATGGAAGTCGGGCTGTAGCGCAGCGGGTTAAGCGCAGGTGGCGCAAAGCACAAGGACCGGCATAAGGATCCCGGTTCGAACCCCGGCTCCCCAACTGCAGGGGAGTCGCTTCACAGGCGGTGAAGCAGGTCTGCAGGTGTCTATCTTTCTCTCCCTCTCTGTCTTCCCCTCCTCTCTCCATTTCTCTCTGTCCTATCCAACAACAACAACAATAATAACTACAACAATAAAACAACAAGGGCAACAGAAGGGAATAAATAAATAAAATAAATATTTAAAAAAAAAAAAGAAATCATTCCACTTGTATGAGGCACCTCTTATGGCACATTCATAGTGCCAAAGGAGATCATTGTTCAGGAGTCGGGCTGTAGTACAGCGGGCTAAGCGCAGGTGGTGCAAAGCACAAAGACTGGCATAAGGATCCCGGTTGGAACCCTGGCTCCCCATCTGCAGAGGAGTCCCTTCACAGGCGGTGAAGCAGGTCTGCAGGTGTCTATCTTTCTCTCCCTCTTTCTGTCTTCCCCTCCCTCTCTCCATTTTTCTCTCTGTCCTATCCAACAACAACAACAACAGCAATAATAACTACAACAATAAAACAACAAGGGCAACAAAAGGAAAAAATTAAATAAAATAAATATTAAAAAAAAAAAGGAGATGATTGTTCACTAGGATTTATGGTAAAGAGTACAGAGGTACTGTTTAATGAGCACAGAGTTTCTATTTAGGATGATGAAAAAATCTCAAACTAAAAATAATATTTCCTTTATCTAAGAAGTATTGTTTTAATAGTGCCATGAAATTATGAATATAATTAATGCCACTGCATCATAAACTAAAATTTGATTTATGGGCTTTGTATATGTGATTTTACCCCTCCTGGGTAGCCATTTTCCCCCCATTCAGATAGAAAGAGATAGAGACAGATAAAGATATCACTGCTTCCATGGCATTGTGGTAATTTCCCTGGCATCAGGGCTTAAACCTGGATTGTGTACCTAGTAAGGTTTACATCTTACTTGGTGAGCTAATGTTTTGCCCCAGTATTAAATTTCTTAAATACATAAGCAGCTATTGAAAAATAAGAACATTAAAAGTGCTTAATAAGGGGGGTCAGGCGGTAGTGCAGTGGGTTAAGTGCATGGGACACAAAGCGCAAGGACAGGCTTAAGGATCCCAGTTCAAGCCCCCTGCTCCCCATCTGCAGGGGAGTAGCTTCACAAGTGGTAATGCAGGTCTGCAGGTGTTTCTCTTTCTCTCCTCCTCTCTGTCTTCCCCTCCTCTCTCCATTTCTCTCTGTTCTATCCAATAATGACAACATCAATAACAACAATAATAATAACTACAACAACAATAAAACAAGGGCAACAAAAAAGGGAATAAATAAATATTAAATAATAATAATAATAATAAAGTGCTTAATAATCCTCTGAAACTAGATCTAAAAATCTTGGCAACCTTGTAGAGTGGCCTAAAGAAGACACCATAAAGTCTTCAATCTACTATTTAGTAGTTATCCCTAGACTTCTTCATCTCCTATCACTACTTCATTTCCCTGATTCACTATAGCTATTCAACTAATTATACAAGAAATAGTAAATAAGGTTTACTCTTTTATCTTTTCATCTTCTGACAGGGCACCAACATTATTGTCATTATTTTCCAAGCTTTAGAAAAAACATTGTATATTATTGGTCAAGAGCTATTCTGGCAAGATATATATATTCAAATAAAAGGCAATTGTTGTCCCTAAGAGAAACATTATAATTATCAAACAAATAAATGCCAAAAAGTTGAGGTCAACACAGACCCCACTAAAAACCTAGTTTTAATAGCTTCCCAATTCAAGACTAGACTGGCTTAGTTATAACAAATGGCATCCAAGGCCTTAACAACTGGGGGAAAGTTTAATCTTGTCAGACAAAGAAGGGACTACAAAAATCAGAAAAGGGAGAGACTAGCTTGCTTATTGATAACAATTTTGCCCAATACCAGTACACCTCATCATGTAGGGGTCCTAGTCAGATAATCTTTGGACTCCTACATGTATACTATGGGTTTAGACCTCTAATGGATTCCTCTCTTTACCATTACTGCTAACTTCCATCAGGAATGTCATCATAAGCTATTTTTTTGGCTTTTCCAGGACCTTACCCTCACTACAAACTAGCATTAATAAGGACTGCTCCACTGTCTGAAGGGAGGCTGGGTCATCCTACTCTACCACTTGAAGAGGACTGGTCCTATAATGTATGTAGCTTAGAATGTTCCCAGCTGTGACCATGGACTGAGCTCAGACTGACAGGGACTCAAGAGGTCATACATGTTCCTTTTCTAAATAAAAAATATATGGGCCCTGGTCAAATTGGTGAGGTAAAAAGTTAATTGTATTTACTTATCTTTTCAAATTTGAAAACCACTTTTTTTTCCATAACCTGCCCTTCAAGTTCTGTTCTCCACTTGGACACCAACCTCCCAGACAATATTTTTAGACCACCTTTGTGTCAGCTATCAAGCTCAAGCAAATATTACTAAAGTCATGGGCTTCTAGGAACATATTCAAAATATATATCCTATCCTCTTTCCACCCAAGGGTCCCTAATCTCATCGGTACTATTACTACTCTTTCATCCCTGTTTATTAAACGTTTTGTCCTAATTTACTGCCTTTTAGCCACCAAGTTCAAGCTGTTACTATGATCTCATCCTGACTTCTCTGGGAAGATGATCTTGCCAGTGTGTTTCATAACTTTAACTTTCCTAAGTCTTACCTTACTAGGGAAAGTTAAAAACAGACTCAGGGGCATAGATTGATTGATTGGTTAATGTCAAATGTCCAGCAGAGAAGCAAATGGTAGAAGCCAGAATTTATCCCTTCTGCACCCAATAAAGAATTTTGTTCCTTTCTTCCAGGGAGAAAAATATCAGGGGAAGATTACCAGAGGGATTTGAATCCCAGTTCCACCTAGATCAAGAGATTTTGTGACAAGGATGGTTTTTAAACCATTACTGAGAAGGAATATATTTTGGAGAATACCTGAGGAAGTCAGATGACATTTCTTGTACCTGAAAATGGAGAGGAAAAAGGAAGGACAACTATGGGATTATTTCATTATTAAGTCAAATGTAGAGAATTAAAGCACATAGAATTGAAAATATATATATATATATATATATATATACATATATATAAATAGATATGGATAGGTTATAGATAGATGATAGAGAGATAGATGATATGGAGATAGATAAATAGACTATAGAGATATACAGATAGATATAAAATCATAACCATGACCTTTGGAAAACTATGGTGATTATCAATAGGGGTGAGGAAGCTGAGAACTTTGGTGGTGGGGCTGGTGTGGAGTTATACTGCTATTATCTTAAATATCACTATTCTATTAGATCACTAATAAACTATAAAAAATAAAGGTAGCACTGGGAAATAGTTAGACTTGTAGGGAAGTTGTGAGGATGTGTTAGAGCCTAGCAGGGTTTTACCTGAGGTGTGCGTCCATCCTGTTAATCTCTCTCTCTACAGAGAGATTGAGCAAGGGGGGACACAGGAACACCAAAGGATTATCATGTCATAACAGACTCCCTGCCTCACAAAACACCCAGCATTTTTCTGCCTCCAGGAGCCTGGCATTTTTTAAAACATTAAGCCTGCTCCACCCTGCATTCTTTGATACTATGGCCTGTCCTTTTATCATCTACATATCAATCTTCTGCTTTGTCTAACAAATGACTTAAGGTCTCCACTCTATTCCCCCACCCATTCTGCTCATTTAACATACTCCTTTTCTACCCTCAAGACCACAGGGTATTATTAATCCTACCAGTTAAATCCCTAGCAACAGTTACTAAGGAAACCCTCTACCATTCCCAGCCCCTTTACCTTTCCCCACACCTTTCCTAACCATGTATGGTACTGGCAAGTCACTTCTGTTTCTGACTTGTCTCTTCTCTTTTCCAGCCTGGAGAAGCACGCAGGATGCCTGGAGGTTGACACCAGCCATTGTGGTTTGTGCCATGTGGCTTAACCAGGTGTGCTACTGCCCGACTCTGGGGTGTTTGAATGAATAAAGATTTGAATTGCCTTGCCTCCACGAGCTTGGTTCTTGGGTTATCTCTCTCTCACGTCACTAGCCCAACAAAGACCCTTCTAGGTGATCACAAAGGGAGCGTTTTTAAACCATAGGAAGAGTTTTTGAAAGATAATCATACCTAGGAAACTGAAACCCAGTAGTAAGTAAGATGATATCAGTAGACCTATGGGAAGCTAGTCCCAGGTGTGACAAATATTGGAGATTTAAGAGATGGAAAGACTTGGGTGGACTTTTTTTTCCTTCTCTCTCTCCACAACTTTTGTGGGTTTATTCCCATGAGCTTTCTTTTCACCTTAATATTCATTTGAATGACTTCTACCTTGTATCCTTTTAATAAATAGTTTATACTTTATATACCTGAAAAAAATAAAAGAAACCATACTACCACAAAAAAGTGAATTTGGTTGAGATAAATAAAATGAACACAAAAGGCCAATTTTTAAAATTCAGTCTTGATAATGATTAATGAAATGAAAATTAAATTAAGGAAATATTTTTTCCTATCAAATTTGTGATGATTTTTTAAAGCATTAACTGTTGAAGGAATGAAAATAGGAAAAAAAAAAAAAACCTCCTGGTAGAGGAGCAGAGAGAAAGAGGAGAAGCAAGAAAGAAGTCCAGAATAAAGTTATACGCTTGTATGAGTATTTACCCAATATTAGCATTAATAACCAGCTGATATTTTTATCTATTATCTATTTTAAAAACTTTTATAATGAATATAATTTATTTTTATAATGGGGAAAATAAACAATATTTAAAGTATTCTGTATTTTCATAAATAATTTAATAATTAAAATTCTTAAATTCTTCAGTCAAGTGTCTCTGACAATATTTTAAATTGTTTATCTGGATTTTCATCCATAAATAAAATCAAACATAAATATTCTGAGTAATGACATGTGTTCTATATATTCTGGGATCTATTTTCTTAGTGTTGATATATTAAGTAAAAATGATAACAGTTTCTGATATGGACTTGTGAAGACATAAACTGAAATATTTTGTTTTATAAATTCTATAGCTGATTTATTATGTATCTCAGTTTTGAAAATCAGGATAAATGCTTATTGAAAAAAAGTTTTCATCTTGCCAACTTCAGACTATGTCTCCCTAATTGATTCTTATCTATATTTTAATGTCCAGTTAATGCATCTTCTTTCTTAAGACATATCCACTTGCTACTCAGGAAGGCTTTGCTTGTATATATTTTTAAAACGTGAGTTTTTTGTTTTTAATGCCATCTTGAAAGAGAGTAAAGAGTATGTTAAATTTATTATTAATTCCCCAATAGCTGGTATACTGTTTGGTTAGTCATCAAATAAGTATTGGTTAAGTGTAATAATAAAATAAAAATAGTGCACTAATTTCATTTATGGATTATAAAGGCTTTTGGTTGGGTCAGTAGGGAGTGATGAAAAAATAGAAGATAATTAATAAACTTTAAAATGTAAAAGATTTTTAATTTTACAGTTTACTCTAGAATATAATAAAGATCTTAGATAAGCTACATATTCAGGAATATAAATTAATCAAAATCTTAGAGAAGAATCTAAATAACATAGAAGCAGATTAGTAAGTAAAATATATCAAGTAGTAGCATAAATGAAGCACATTAATATTTAAAACTAAGAAGAACTGGAACCAAGGAGTGCTTAAAAGCTATATTCTGTCAAATCAAAAGTGCCTATCTATAAAGCACTTTTTATTCCATAGATCTTTTTGAGAAATTAGGTAGTAAATCTTACTGTTGTGACAGTTGTTAGGTATTGAAAATTCCATAGAATATTCTTTACTTATTATCAAACGTCAAGTGTCCCAGAATTAGATCTCTCTGAATCATTAGGAAACTGCCAGGGTTGTTGATAATGACCATTGATACCAGCTGTGAAACTATTTCTGGTTTTAAAAAAGTAACTATTCCATGTTTTTATGGCTTCAGAGTCAGATATCATCTGAAACAACTTTATGGATAAATTTTTAATGCTGTTTTTTTATATGTATTCTGGCATTGCCACATGTTATACAATGCGAAGGAATTGGAATCACTTTGTCTCTTATGTAAATGTGACTCCAGAAGTTGTGCAAAGCAGCAGCAATTCTTTGAAGGTCTATTTCTGGACAAGGTGGGTGGACCTTCATCCAGTACTGAACATTCCTTAGTTTTCCAAAACTCTGAGTAGAAAATCAGCACTACCAACTTTAATTAGATATTTTAAACTTAATTCTCAACTCCAATTTCACAAGTAGGACCTATATTATCAGATTCTGTTAGACTCCTTCTAGAATTACCTTACTGGGGTCTATATTTCACAGTTAAACCCCTGCTCTCTATAAGTGACATTTTGAAAATTAACCATAGGTAACATGTTATATATAGCATGCGACATGAAAACATTATTACATCTCTCAGTGCCTTTTATGTGTTGCCATTTAACTGATTGTGTCCTCTTCCTCTTCTTCCCCTCCTGCTCTAGCTGTCAACACAAAATCAACAGCCAGCAAATAGTAATGCTTCTTTCTTTACCAGATATTCCACTTGTTCTCTGATGAAATTTGTTGACTTGTTTTGTTGTAATATTTGTTTTCTGAGGTAGAGCCAACTTTCCATAACCAGACTTCCATAGCTGCATTTATGATAACTTCTCACCCTCCTCCTACTCCTTTAAGCTCTCCTCCTCCCCCTCCTCCTCCTTCTTCTTTTTTCTTCTAATACTTAAAAACTGTATAAGAAAATTTGCCAGGCAAAATTTGGCCTGTCTAAAATCATGTTGTTTGTATCTATTAAATAGCACATTCATAAACTCTTGTCAAAGCAAAAATTGCACTAGATAAAGTTAAAGAGCAAGGAAAGACTTAGCTCTTTGAACTGAAGACAGCCTCACTCTCAACTCCATTAAAACAAAGAATGAGAAAGTTCATTTTCAGAGTTGGGGTTGAATGGAATCCTTGTTCATCAGTATGTAATAATTAGTTTTACTCTAAGGAATGGTAATCATGAAAATGTAGTTGTAAAATTTGGAAGAAGACACCCATTGAAGAGACTTCTGGAGGCAGGGCTACAGAGTAGTAGCTGCTGCGTTTCTCTTCTCTATTTGGTCAACTAGGAATATCAAAGGAGACCACCTGGTATCACATCAAGACAGGACTAGAACCACTTTGGGGAACCCACCAAATCACTAGGGCATCCAGAGACCAAAACTCTGCCCAGACCTCCAGCTCAACCCAGTTGAGAAACTTTTCTAAAGAACAAGGAATATCAAAGATCACCTGAGACTGCAACAATATGAGACTGGGACGACTTTGGGAACCTACCAAGTCACTACTGAGTGAAAACACGTATAGCTCATGGACAGAGAGGAGCCTAAGGAGAGATTCCTGGGACTAAAGCCCATACCTACTCCTGAGTGGCTGGTAACAATCTGGCAGTTTGCCAGTTGAGGATCCACCTTCAGTCTATTTTACCAACAAAAAAATTGCTGTAGTGAGGAGAGGATTCCCTAAGACTCACCAAATGGAACTATGAGTCTCCATTTGCAACTGCCCTCAGAGGCTGGAGCAGCAAGGCGAAGCTCTCTGCTGACATCTGGAGGCAGAGAACTGACCAGGAAACTCAAGAGAAGATCTACAACACGGTGGTCTAGTGGTAGGACTGTATAGTGGGAGCCTTTCCACATAGTTCTCCTGATAAGAACAGGGTGAATAATTGCCTCAGAACCTACAGACTATAAATGGGACTTTTTTTTTTTTTTTTTTTAAGAAAGTCACAGGGCTCAGCAGTACTGCCTGGCTTGGCAGAGAAGCTGAATTGAGCATGGAGCTTTGGTTCCTCAGGGTGTGGGGGAGTTTCTTTGCATTACCACTGTGCTCTTACCAACAAATCTATTCCTGCAATTCCAATTAACTCTATCCCCTCTGAAGATTCCTACTGGTGCTTCTACCAAGCCATCTTCAAAGCAGCTTCCCAAGCTATTCCTCTTGGTAGACGTGCTAACTATACTGATGCTGAATGAGAGCAACTACTAAAGCAGTATGATGAGTCGGGTGACCCAGATGTGGCTGACCATCTCATTGCCTCCCTGGATGCAGGACGCCAAGCCCGCTGGCAACAACTCACAGAAAGTCTGAACTTCACCCACTCAAGTAGGAAGGCCTGGAAGCTTCTTCATAGTCTGGGTGCCAGTAGCCAACCCCCTCCCGTCTCCCATCCTCCTGTATCTCCAAACTCAGTGGCCAGTCACCTAACTCAAGTTGCACATGCTAAGACTGACCCAGTCTGGAAAAGAGAAATTTCCCATGAGTGGTCATCCCACTTCCGTTTATCTTGTCCATGTCCAAAACTCTCTCCCTTTACACTGTCTGAACTGGAAGATGCTTTGAAGAGGGTTAAACCGGGAATGGCTGCTGGCTATGATAACATCACCCGAGAACTCATTCTTAACTTGGGCCCCACGGCAAAGAAGTGGCTCGCTACATTCCTGTCCCACATCTTGGAATCTG
Organism: Erinaceus europaeus; assembly: GCF_950295315.1. Taxonomy (NCBI): domain Eukaryota; kingdom Metazoa; phylum Chordata; class Mammalia; order Eulipotyphla; family Erinaceidae; genus Erinaceus; species Erinaceus europaeus. The sequence continues at coordinate 77,613,615 of NC_080169.1, forward strand.
AATCTATGCCCAAAATTTAGCGTCATGAGAAGATAATAGCAGTTTTGAAACCAAAGAAAGACCCAACACTGGCTGCCAGCTATAGACCAATTTCTCTCCTCTCCGTGTGTTACAAACTCCTTGAAAGGCTGCTTCTGTCACGTATTTCTCCTCTTACAGAGAAATTCCTATCACCCGCCCAAGCTGGTTTCCGCCCAGGAAGATCTACCTGCGAACAAGTCCTGGCCCTCTCAACTTACATTGAAAATGGATTCCAGAAGAATTTAAAGATGGGTTCTGTTTTTGTTGATCTCACAGCAGCCTATGACACGGTCTGGCACCATGGTCTCCTAGTCAAGATCTCAAGATGCCTGCCTCCATGGGTGGCCAACACTATATCGTTTCTTTTCCAAAACAGAAGATTCTGGGTGCATCTGGGTGACAAGTCTAGCAGATGGAGACTTGTCTCAAGTGGCCTCCCCCAGGGCTCTGTTCTGGCTCCTACACCATTTAATATTTACATCAATGACCTTCCATAAACTTCTTCAAGGAAGTTCATCTATGCCGATGACATCTGCTGTGCAACTCAGGCATCCAAGTTTGACATCCTCGAGGAAACACTCACGAAAGACATGTCTCTGATATCTGATTACTGTAAAAAATGGCGACTAATCCCCAGCACTGCAAAAATGGTATCATCTGTTTTCCATCTACACCATGCCTCGGCCTCGCGTGAGCTTAATGTGCAGCTTGGCAATACAAGAATCCTGCATGAAGCCCAGCCAGTCTATTTTGGCGTTACTCTCGATTGCACTCTGTCATTTCACAAACATCTCATAAAAACTTCAGCAAAGGTGGGCGCGAGGAATAACATCATTGCAAGACTGGCCAGCTCCTCATGGGGCGTGAGTGCTTCCACACTACGATCATCATCTCTGGCATTATGCTATTCCACTGCAGAATACTGTGCCCCAGTATGGTTCCGTAGCCCCCATGTCCACTTGGTCGATTCCAAATTATATTCCTCCATGAGGATCATTTCTGGAACCATCCGTTCCAACCCTTGTTCCATGGCTGCCACTTCTTAGCAACATCGCCCCGCCAGATATTTGTCGGGATGCAGCATCATCTAAGTTCATTTCCCACGTCTACGCTCGACCGGACCTGCCAATATATGCGGATATCTTCGCCCACCCTGTCCAATGCTTGACGTTTCATCATCCAATCTGGTCCCCTACGCCTACACTAAACTTCTCTGTTCCAGACTCTTGGAAACAGAGTTGGCAGTCAGCTCAGGTAAAGAACAAACACCTCATCACAGACCCCTGCAAGTGTCAACCCGGCTTTGACCTAGCACGTTATGATTGGGCCCTCCTCAATCGCTATCGAACAGGCTATGGCCGGTGCGCCACTATGTTCCATCGCTGGGGAGCCAGAGACAACCCGAATTGCCCCTGCAGCTACAGACAGATTATGACCCACATAGTCAACAACTGCCACCTCTCCAGATTCAAAGGAGGTCTTGAAACTTTACATTATGCTCAACCTGACACTGTTGACTGGCTATGGAAGAAGGGCAAATGCTAGAAGAAGAAGACCACTGTGCTATCTCTCCCCCACCCTGCTTTATCTCTTGATCAGGAGTGAGTGATTAAGCTAAAAAACCTACTTATAGGTAAAAAAGCCCTCTGGCTACCATAGCCTACAGGGAAGAAAAAGAACAAAAGAGGCTTTAACAGCCACTGTCCTTCAACTCATGGGTTGAGATAACATTGAAACAACTGGTAATTTCCATAACTGTGAACTCTTTAATTACCTTACTTGGACACAAGTCAGTCCAGGCAAGAGTGATCAGTGGACTGAAAAGTACCAAGAGAAGCACCTCATAACACACTATAATATTGGCTAAACCAAGGAGAAATACTGAAGAAATGAACCAGGACAAAAGACCAGCTACTCCCACCCCCCAGGGTAGAAACACAGAAGAATGAGATAAATATCCAAATGCTAACTAAGGAATTAGTCACAGGAGTGAAGAAAGAGTTTAAAAGAATTGTCATCAGAAATGCAGAAACAACAAGTGAGTTTCTGAAAGAAAGCACTAACTATCTTGAGGTAATTAGAGAGCTGAAAGCTGAAATAGCTGAGCTAAGAGTACAACTAGATGAAAAATCTAATACAGTGTCAGAACAAGGTAACAAAATAGCTGAGCTACAGAAAAGAACAGAGGGGATGACTTCAAAAGGAATAATATATGCATGATTGGCTTGTCAGAGGAAGAAAGAGGGAGAGGAAGAAAACATTCTACAGGACATAATAGATGAGAACTTCCCTAATCTAGACAACATAAAAGACTCCTATCACCAAGCTTTCCCTGAAAGAAGTACTGAAAGGTCTTCTATAAATAGTCAGATCACCTTAACCATATCAGAACACTCTAAAGACTACAATAATGGCATTAAAACACCTTCAACTATAATATCAATAAATGTCAATGGCCTGAATTCATCCATTAAAAGGCACAGAGTAGAAAATGGATCAGAAAGCACAACCCAACCAGGAAACCCATCTAACTTAACAAGACAAACACGACTCAAAGTAAAAGGATAGAAAGCTACTATACAAAAAAGGGCAGGGACAGCTATTCTCATATATGACATGATAGACCTTAAAATAAATAAAATTTGAAAAGATAGGGATGCACATTACTGAGTGCTCAGAGTATCAATCAGTCAAGAGGACTTAATGGTTATGAACATCTATACATTCAAGGAGAGGCCTTCCAAATATATCAAACATCTACTGAAAGAGCTATAGCAATATAATAACACCAACACAGTAGTAGTATGGGGCTTAAACACCCTACTCTCTCTACTTGACAGATCATTCAGGTAGAAAATCTACAAAGAAATAAAGGAAATAAATGAAGAGATAGAAAAACTAGAACTAGTGGGTATTTTCAGAGTAAAAATGGTGATTTCACTGCTTTCAGTCCATCTTGAATGGAGCTTAAAGAAATAATGTTAAGTGAAATAAGTCAGAAACAAGGATGAATATGGGATGATCTCATTCACAGGCAGAAGTTGAAAACAAGATGAGAAGAGAAAACACTAAGCAGAACTTCAACTGGAGTTAGTGTATTGCACCAAAACAAAAGACTCTAGGGTGGGTGGGTGGTGGCAGGGGTGAGTTCAGGTTCTGGAACAGGATGGCAGAGGAACTAGTGGGGGTTGTATTGTTGTGTAGAAAACTGAGAAATGTTATACATGTACACACTATTGTATTTACTGTCAACTGTAAAACATTAATCCCCAAATAAATAAATAAATAAAAAAGATGCCCAATGATGTTAGTTTCTTCTCACAAGGAAACAGAAATAGTAGTACTACCTACCTTCCTTAATGTTTACATTTCAAAGAAGTGGTTTGTGGTCTTTGAGAAATATAACTCTGGATTGTAAAACCTTGAAAACTCTTGATTCATTACATCTTAAAGAACAAAAATAGTTTTCTAATGATATAAACAGAAAGAGGCCAGAGTCTAGAGTCTAAAAGAATCCTATGTGAAGTTCAATCAAGAGGAGGAGAAATTCAAGCCTTCTTGATTGAGTAAGAGTGATGCCACTCAAAAATGTTCTCATATGTTTTTCTTCCTTAACAGCAACAGAGTCTAAATTCTGCTTCTTTTGTGTGTGAATTCTCCAGGTTTGTATCATCTGCTTTGATCACAATTCAGTATAATTCAGTGATGGCACAATGAAAGATACTTAATTTGACTTATGTAAAGATTTATCTATATGTTAATGGAAGAGGAAAAGCTCAGTAACTGTACCCAAAAAAGGGAGATTTCAATATTTTATAACTCAACATGACTAGTTCCTCATATAACAACTAACTGTCAAAACTAGATTGTTCACTCCAGCCAAAAGGAAGTGAAAGGAAGACAGCAATAAACTGTAACTGCAAGAATGAAGATGATTTATTATTCCATTGAATAATTCCTTCAGGAAAGTATAAGGACTGGCAGTGATTCCCTGATATTAGGGTGACATACTTTATGGGAATGCCAATGTGAAAGTTTCTAGTCTTTAGAAACTGAAATGATACCAAATTTTATGTCTTTTTTCATTATATTATACTAATTTCTGTAGCTAGAATTATTTAAACAAAAGCCAGATGTGAATATTTTGAAAATTTTTTCAACAGTTTATTCTTTATTGTTACTTCAAAGAAAACATTCAAAGCCAAGAAAGAATTGTTTTTAAAAATATTTGATAAATGGTCTGGGAGGTGGTGCAATGGATAAAGCATCGGACTCTCAAGTATGAGGTGTTGAGTTCAATCCCGGGCAGCACATGTACCAGAGTGATGTCTGGCTCTTTATCTCTCCTCCTATGTTTCTCATTAATAAATAAATACAATATTTTAAAAAATATTTGATAGGTACTCTTCAGAGAGACTAGCAGTGCTTGGTATAGGGAAGAGATTTTGGAGGGTAGATTAAAATGTGGTGTCATTTTTTGGTTGTCAGTTTAATGAAGCTATATTTAGACTCAGCTAAAAACTGATTTCTGATTAACTGTTTCACAAATTTCAAAAAGGTGTATGCAAAACAATTGAATATATTTTCCCCAAATAGCAATGGTAATCTTCTTAGGTAAAATCCAGATATTAAATTTTGCATGATATAGAATCATATTCACATTTACAAAGAGGACTAACATTGCAATGTGAAAATGTTTAGTGGCATTTCCCCCCTTGAGATAAATATCCATTTTAGATTGTTTTTTGTTGGTGTTGATTGGTAGACTTGGGCTCTTTCACATGTATGGTGTTTTTTATTAGTTATTTAAAACTTATTTATAAAATTATAAGATAATGGGTATAATTCCACACTGTTCCCATGACAGAGTTCTCTGTCCCCATTCCATCCACTGGAAAATGCAGTCATTCTCCAAAGGACACAGATATGGGTTTACAATTATTTCTGTAACTATATTTACACATATTTGCCCATATTTTCTATGGCCCTGCCTTCCCTTCCTTTATAAGTCACACCTATACCTATTGCTACTTCTGAATAGCCTTCCTTTTTTCTTATCTGTCTGGGTCCTGATAGAATTGGAGTTCAGGGAGTCTGGCGGTAGCACAGTGGGCTAGACACAAGTGGTGCAAAGCACAAGGACCAGCATAAAGATCCTGGTTCAAGACCCTGGCTCCCCACCTGCAGGGGAGGCATTTCACAAGAGATGAAGCAGGTCTACAGGTGTCTATATTTATTTCCCCATATCTGCCTTCCCCATCTCTCTCCATTTCTCTCTGTCCTATCTAACAATGACAGCAATGACAACAACAATAATAACAACAACAATGATAAACAACAAGGGCAACAATAAGGAATAGATGAATAAAATAAATATTAAAAAAACAAAAAGAATTGGAGTTCAGAGCCCTCTGGTCATCTTCCCCTAACATTTCTCCCTCTCTGGGGAGATGGGCCAGAATTCTTTTTTTTACTTATTTATAAATTTGTAAATTGTTTTTATTGACAAGACCATAGGATAAAAGGGGTACAATTTCCCACAGTTCCCACCACCAGAGCTCTATATCCCATTCCCTCCATTGGAAATTTTACTATTTCTTATCCCTCTGAAAGCATGGATCCAGGAGGAGAGAAGCCAGGAAGTCAATTTTTGGTATATTCCTAGAGGCTCATGACTTTAGTGATATTTGTTTGAGGTTGATAACCAGCATGTAGGTGAACTAAAAATCTTGTCTGAGAAGATGGATTCAGAGACAGAAATAAAGCTGGATTAGGGTAGAGAGTAGCTCCCAAACTTGAAGAAAGTGTATAAATACAATGATCTGACCCAGGGCCCATATATATTCACATTTAGTACAGCAGCCTGTGTAACCTCCAAATCCCTGTCAGTCTGAGCTCACAGTCCGTGGTCATAACTAGAAACATTCAAGACTGCATTCACTCAGTAGTAGTTTTCCTTGAATGGCAGAGTAGATTGACCCAACCTCCCTTCAGAGGGTGTGGCAGTCCCTACCATTGCTGATCTACAGTGAGGTAAACATCCAGCAGAGGCCCACAAGAGGGCTTATGATGATGTACCTGATGGAAGTGAGCATGATGGTGGAGAGAGGGCTTTATTAGAGGTTTAGGCCCATCATATCTATGTGAGAATCCAAGAATACCCTGACTAGAGTCCCAGATCAAGCGGAGGCTTGGTATTGACCCAAAAGGCCAGTATTCGGTAAGTCAGTCTCTTGCTCTTATTTAGCTTTGTAGTCCTGTCTTTATCTGACAAGCTTGGATTTTCTCCCAGTTGTTAAAGTGCTGAGTATCATTTGTTGCATTAAAACCTGTATTAGCTTTGTGGGACCTGTCCTCAAGTTAGGGAGGAAATACACTTAGGATTTTAATGGGGTCTATGTTTTACTGCATTTACACCTTAGATGATTCTAATAGAAGTTATTAAAGGAACAATAATTGTCCTTTAGTTTATATATGTACTTTTACCACCTGAATTATTATTGTGGCTCTTTGCTGGCACTGTGATTCCAGAACCCCTGGTGGCTATTTTTTTCTTTTTTTTCTATTTTATTTGATAAGATGCAATAAATTGAAAGAAGATAAGATAGCAATAAATTGAAATAGAGAGGGAGAGAGAAAGAGATACACCTTCAGACCTGTTCACCACTCATGAAGCATCTTGCAAGTAGAAAGCTGGGGCTTGAATCCAGGTCCTTGTACATGATAACATGTGCGCTCAACTGGGTGCACCAGCACCCTGCCCCTGCCCCTGTGTGATTTTACCTAAACCTGAGAAAGGGTGTGTGCTCAAGAGAGGGTGGGTGGAGGGTGTCTGTCTGAAAACCACCATATCCCTGGTTCATTCCCTTATGTCCTAACATCTCTGGTGTGGTACCCTGGTTCTTGCATATGTCATATGGCAAAGTATGCCCTACTGGTTGAGCTATTGCCCACATTTTAGATTTATTATTTTATGATTAATATCATGTATGTGGGGTAGTATCATAGACACACAGAAAGTAAGACAATGTAATATCTTCTGCTGCCATAGAACTCCCCATGTGCTATTTAGTGAGCTATTTCTCAGGCTTTCACTTTAAATTTCTTTAAAAAAGAAAAAAAATGTTTATTTTATCTATGTGTATGGGAGAAACACCAGGACATTGCTCTGTTCTGACACATAAGGTACTGGGGATCAAACCTTATACATTAAAATCCTGAACTACTGTTTCTATGGCTATATTGGATTTTCTTTCCTTTTTTTAATGTTTTTTATATTTATTTATTTATTTATTTATTTTCCCTTTTGTTGCCCTTGTTTTTTATTGTTGTTGTAGTTATTATTGTTGTTTTTATTGATGTCATTGTTGTTAGATAGGACAGAGAGAAATGGAGAGAGGAGGGGAAGCCAGAAGGGGACTAGTAAGATAGACACCTACAGACCTGCTTCACGACCTGTGAAGCAACTCCCCTGCAGGTGTGGAGCCAGGGGCTCGAACCGGTATCCTTGAGCTTAGGGATCCACTTGCACTTAACCCACTGGGCTACCTACTGCCGGACTCCCTATATTAGGTTTTCTATCTCACTTCCCTCCTGAATGTAAAATTCAGACATATGGGCAAAAAAATAAATTATATAATATCAATTATATATGATTTAACAATGCTTAATTCAGGACCTCTCTTTAAATGGACTGCTTCATATTGCTCTTTCTAAGTAAAAGGACACCTCAAATCATCCTCAAGTTCTGGAAGAAGACAAATATTACTCTAGTGATTAATCATTTGGGACTTTAAAAACTTCAAGAAAATCCTTTGCATTTATATTATTTTGATTTTTAAGTTAATTATTATTTTTTATTTTTATCAGACAACTTCTCAGTTCTAGTTTATGGTGGTGTTGGGGACTGAACCTGGGATCTTTGGTGCCTCAGGCATAGAAGTCTTTTTGCATAACCATTATTCTGTTTTCCCAGCCCAGAATTGACATTTGTTATCTAAGAGTTCTATGATATACTCTGATACTGTACAGTTCTATTAGTGGCTGTTTCATCATTTCTTCCTCCTTCTCAGAAAAAAACTCACAATTCTCCTGTTCATTTTATTCCTAACCTTTTGCTTATTTCTCAAACATGTGAAAGGTGGGCCATAAATAGTGTACTTGCCCCAGGTTTGCTAAGAAGTTTCCGTAAATAGCAACTTCAAAACACAAAGTGGGTCATTCATTATAGGATAGCTGCAAAATAAAAATATCTAAGCCTAAGGCTTTGTTAAGACAATTTATGTCCTTGGGACTGATCTTTTTCCATCCATTATTTCTTAGATGACCTTCTTTAAGTCACAAATTGATGGTACAAACCACATTTCTGAAGTTGACACAAACCTTACACACACATATCTGTCTACATTGTCTTAATGGCAAACTCTATAGTTAATCTATTAATTGTAGTGTTAAAGCTATTAAATGATAAAGTGGTCATTTCATAAGAAAATATTGTAGAGGTAAATGGGATCTGTAAAAAAAAAAGAGCAAGTGGCTAATCATAATTTAAAAAGTGCTTTTTTCCTCTCTAATTTTCATAGTGCACATCTGCATTATAACCAGGGAAGGGATGCAGACAACTAGGAAAGCATCTTAGAAAACCTTTTTCTGAAATCCAGCTTCTGAAATGAATAAGAAAAAAAGGAATAAACAAATAGTATGGATTTGTTTTTAAGAAGACTTTTTTCCCCATTTATATTTGCTCAGGATGAATTCAAGAAAATTTATATAGCTGATGGTATTGCATTTGCTACCTATAATCATATTGGTACATTTGTTGTACTTTTTTCTTCATCCTTTCTCTCTCTCCCTCTCTCTCTCTCTGCCATTTTAGTAAAGCAGAAAAGCATTAAGCAAAAGATAAAAACTTTTTTTTTAATTTCAATGATTTGTTAGTGTCAGATCCCAATTTTCTATTCAGCTTTCAGGGTACTGCAGAAGGTGACCAGCTGAGCATGTAACTGACCTACCTAGCTATAACCAAAGTGTGACAAAGCTCCTCTCCAGGATAAGCATATTTTCTCTATTACATTGCTACATTAAAAGATGGCTCTAGTTCTTGCCTAGTAGTTTTAATGGCCTTAGGTCAGACACAAAGTCAAAGAAATTTGACCTGGCAGTTTGAAGACATCAAATGAGGGTGTATCACGCTGAACAGAGATACAAAAAGAAGCAAGAATATCTTCACCTTAAAGTTCCAAAACTTAGGTTCAAACTCTGTGCCTTGTATGTACGTGGCTGTCTGGATGTGACTCACTCACTAGTCACTAGAAATTGCTTATTACAGGGAGGATCTTGACTCTGATTGCTTCAAACACGTTTTAGTGGAGAAAAGATAGAAGAATCAAGAGAGCTTGGGACATAACATAGCTTATACAACAGACTTTCATGCCTGAAGTTCAGAAGGTCCAAGTTAAATCCCCAGCACCACCATAAAACAAAGTGAAGCAATGCTTTAGTTAATATAATTAAAGCACAAAAGATCTTTGAAAAAAAAGAAGAGGGATTGTTTGATGGTGCACCCACTAGAACACACACATCCACATTAGTATGTGCAAAAACATCAGTTCCATACCATTGTCCAAGCCAGGGGGAATCTGACAAGCAGTGGAGCAGTACTGTAAGTATCTCTCTCTCTTTCTTTCTCTATGTCCCACTTACCTTTCAATTTCTATGACAGACAGAAAGAGAGAGAAAGAAAAGAAATACAATGACCAGTGGAAGCAATGGGTTAATAATGAACAGGCATTGAGCTTAAGATAAGCTCTGCTAGCAGGAAGGGGGAGAGGAACAAACATTAGAGACAATCTAAACATTCTAAACATTTTGCAAGTAAAAACATATTCTATGGGACAACATACAAAATCTCATATAGTCATGACTTTCATTTGTTTGTAGTTTTATTCCTATCAACCCCTATATGGTTATCAAGAATCTCTCTAGGGACCTGTATGGTAGGAGACCTGGTTAAGCACCCACATTACCTTGTGCAAGCGGTAGGATTTGAGTCTCTCAGTCACTACTTGGAGGGAGAAGCTTCAGGAAGTGGTGAAGTAGGTCTGCAGCTGTCTCTCTCTCTTCCTCTCTCTTTTCAGTTTATCTCTATCCTATCAAATAAAAGACTGGAAAGAGAGAGAGAGAGACAGAGACAGAGATAGAGAAGATCCTTCACCCCCACTCCGTCAAGAGCAGTGGATTTGTAGTACAGCTATAACCTCTGGCGATAATCCTGGTGGAAAAAAAAGAAACTCTTAGGTGTCAACTGCCATGTAAATGACATATTTCATTGCCCTTTTTAGAAAATATTTATTTGCTTATTCCCTTTTGTTGCCCTTATTGTTTTGTTGTTGTAGTTATTATTGTTGTCGTCATTGTTGGATAGGACAGAGAGAAGTGAAGAGAGGAGGGGAATTCAGAGAGGGGAAGAGAATGATAGACACCTGCAGACCTGCTTCACTTGTGAAGCTCCCCTGCAGGTGGGGAGCAGGGGTCTCAAACCATGATCCTTATGCTGGTCCTTGCGCTTTGCGCCATGTGCGTATGTGATACATTTCAGTGAAAACATTATTTTGTGATTGAAAGGCAATGACTAAGCTCAGTTAATTAATGAGGAAAGAGAAAGTAGAATGGTGTACAATTTTGCCATGCCTGTGACCCTAGTTCAAACTAACTCCAACCACATTGGAGGAAGATATAGTGCTGTGGTTTCATTATCTTTGCTGTCTCTTTTGTCTTTCTTTTCTGTGTTAAAAAGTCTACTAGGAGTGGTGAATCCCCAGCACCAACAAAAATAAAGATTAAAAAAAAGTAAGTGACAGAACTTCTACATGTATTTTGTTCATAGTGTGAAATGACTTGCTTCTCCTAAGTGGATTTTATGACTACTTGGTTCAGTTAGTTCATTTGTTTTTTCTGACCTACTGGAAAATAGGATCCAGTTGCACAGTGGTGCTGATTAAACTGGCAACTGTGTACTTTCTCCTATGTGTTATTGGAATGCACAATATATTCTATATTTTATTAGGATAAAAATTAAAAAATAGGTTTCATGACATGAATTGATTCCAAAATAGGAAATAATGTGCATTAAATTTCATTAGCCTGAATAATTTTTCTTATAAAATGAAAATACATAAAGCTTTCATCATAGTAGTAGAACAAATACAAGAAATTGGGCTTCCATTTTAAGAAAAAAATGGGGATAGGCAGAGTGTATTTGGCAGGCTAGCAGCATTTTATTTCCTTTGCATCCAGTAGAGTAGAATAGCAAAGTCAGACTACACATGGAAAAATCCCAAATAGAAACAGGTTCAGATCTCAGAGAAGAAGGTACCATGGCAAAAGACAACAGCTCAGCATCCATGCAATGAGTACTCAGACTCAGCAAAGGTAAAGGAGTTGTTTCACACAAACTCATTTAAAGACCCACAAACGACTGTGCTTCACACTCCCTGCCACGCTGCTCTGACAACAGTCTTGTAAGTCAATGCTTCCTCAAAAAGTAATCCAAGAAAGTAACAGAGACTCCTTTAAATAATGTAAATGAAGCATTTATTACTTTCCTTATGGGGCTATGTGACCTCACTGTCATTCTTTTTATATTTTATATTTAAATATTTCATGATTCCTCAGTTTTGAATATATTGTAAATTAAGGCAAAGTTAATATATACTCATTAGCAAAAAAAATATCATCATCTCGTTGACATTTTCAGTAACTTCAGTTTTTTTTTTATTATCCATAGCTTTTCTTAATGGTTCTTATAATATCACTGAAATTGATAAAAATGACAAGAAAATCAGGGCTGTAGTTCATTTGAAAATATAAAACATGTCAGGTCAAGCTTTTACTCACTTAGTCTGAAAAAAATTCTACTAGTGATGACAAATGGTTCAGAGGCTGGTTCTTCACTTAGTAAATGGAGCAGAAATACCACCCAAGAAAACCTCGATTGACAGTGATGGAAATGGTTCCAAGCTTCCAAGAATAAAACAACAACTGAAGCAAACATAACCAGAGAGATCAAGACAAGTGTGCCAAGGAAAACTTTTCTGTAATATAGACTGAATATTAAAAAAAAAAGATAAATGTCTTGCCAGTATTCTCTTTAATGGTATTATAAGCATGAGTTAGAGTGAGTGAACGGTTGATGATAATGTAGTCACTCATGGATTGACAGGATGAAAATAAATCAAAGTGAAAATGAAAATGTTTTCAGTGAAACCAGATATACAGAAACTGATCCTAACCATGTCAAAAGTGTTTTAGATGATTGATACTGGGATTCTCTATAGAGGCTGATTACTGAACAAGATAAACAGCTAAAGGTTGGCAATGTGTAAAATGAAGAAGTAATAATTAGTGGGTTGCAGAATGGAGGTAACCATTTGCTTGTTTATAAGTGAGTAGTCAATGAATGGTTAATGACAGTGGAGGAAAACTTAGGGGAAAGTTCTAGTGGGCAGAAAAAATATTAAAAAGACAAACCATGATTAGAGAGGCTTGGAACTTTAAAACCTTGGGTTTGAAAGCCTCTTGTGCATCTCTCAAGCCCTTAGATTTTTTTTTTTTTTAAAGAAGCTGAATTAGGCTGGGCCGTGGCACACTTGGATAAGCACACATAGCAAGCGCAAGGACCTGGGTTTGACCGCCCCTTTCCATATCTGCAGGGGGAATGCTACATGAGCAGTAAAGCAGGTCTACAACTGTCTGTATTTCTCTTCCCTTTTCTGCCTCCCTCTCCTCTCTAAATTTCTTTCTGTCTAAAAGGTATAAAATGGAGAAAATGGATACCAGGAGCAGTAGATTCATAGTGCCAAAAGAGAAGTTGAATTGGCCAAGAAATACTAGGCAAATATATATCAATTAGAGGACAAATTTTGTCCCTTTAATAACCTTTATTAGAATCATCAAACATGTAAATGCAGTAAAACTTAAGGTTAACTTAGATGCCCCTAAAATCCTAGGTGTATTTCTAACTTGAGGCCAGATCACATAAGCCTAATATTAGTTTGAATACAACAAATGACACTCAACACTTGAACAAATGGGAGAATGTCTAAGCTGATTCTCAGATAAAACAAAACAAAACAAAACAAATAAATAAAAAAACAGCAAAATGTGGATAAGGGCAAAAGATTGGCTAAGTTATTGCAGGCCACTCCGTCACCTGGGGCCCTATCAGGGAATCTTTGGATTCTCACATAGACATGATGGGCCTAGACTTCTAATAAGGCCCTCTCTCCACTGTTACTTGTCACTCCCATCAGGTACATCATCATAAGCCCTCTTGTGGGCCTCTCCCGGGGGACCTTGACCTCACTGTAAATCAGCAATGGTAGTGACTGCCACACCCTCTGAAGGGAGGTTGGGTCAATCTACTCTGCCACTCAAGGAAGACTACTACTGAATGAGTGCAGTCTTGAATGTTTCTAGTTGTGACCACGGACTGTGAGCTCAGACTGACAGGGACTTGGAGGTTACACAGGCTGCTGTACTAAATGTGAATATATATGGGCCCTGGGTCAGATCAGTGGGGTAAACAATTCATTGTACACTTTCTTCAAGTTTGGGAGCTACTCTCTACCCTAATCCAGCTTTATTTCTGTCTCTGAATCCATTTTCTCAGACAAGATTTTTAGTCTACTTACATGCTAATTATCAACCTCAAGCAAATATCACTAAAGTCATGAGCCCCTAGGAATATACCAAAAATTGACTTCCTGGCTTCTCTCCTCCTGAAAATCAAATCCATATTTTCATCTGCTCCATTCCTACTTCTTGATCCCTATTTACTGTTTATTTTTATTGTTTTGTCTGTTTTATATCTTAGAGCCTTTCAGCCACCAAGTTGTAGATGCCATGATTCCATTCTGAGTTCCCTGGGAAGATAATCTCACCAATATGTCCTAGAACCTCACCTCTCAAGACTCTCTATCCAGACAATGGGTATGGGTCAACCTGGCAATGTCCATGTCCAGAGGAGAAGCAGTTAAAAAAAAAACACAACTCTCACCTTCTGCACCCTGGAAAGAATTCAGCTCCATACACCTAGTGGAGAAGAAATATTAGGGAATGATGACCAAAGGGCTCTGAACCAATTCCATCAAGGCCTGGAGAGAGAAGAAGAAAAAAGGAAGTACATTTGGAAGTAGCTATAAGTATAACTTTGAAGAGAAAAGAAGGCAGGACCATGGTGGGGGGGATGGGGTTGGGCAAATATTTACATAAAATATAGATGGCTATAGAAATAAGTCAATTGATATCTGTTATCTTGAGAAAACAACTGCATTTTCTAATGGAGAGAATGGGGACACAGAACTCTAGTGGTGGGAATGGTCTGGATTTATACCTCTGTTGTTTCTTAATTATGTAAATTAGTATTAAATAATTAATAAAAATGAAATTATAATAAGTAAATAAAAAGAAGTTGAAGAATCAGAAGTGAAGGAACTTGTGAAACTCAAAAATTTAATCTGATATTTCTTTCTTAGTCTCCTTTTATAGTAATATATGAAACATATATATATGTATTTCTTTATACAGGTGTTAGATGCATTTTCTTATTTAAATCTAACTACAGCTCTTTATAGGAAGTGCTGATTTTCTCCCAAAAATATGTTGTGGAAATGAAGACTGAGAAGGTTATGTAATTTGATTACAATTACATTACTGGTGAATGTCACAGCTGGGATCCAATTCAGGTCAGTCTGCCTAAAAACTCATAATTCTAAATATACTCTTTAGGGTTTAGGAAAACATTTTCTTTTCTTTTTTTAATATTTATTTTATGTATTCTGTTTTGTTGCCCTGGTTGTTTTATTGTTGTAGTTATTATTGTTGTCATTATTGTTGTTGGATAGGACAGAGAGAAATGGAGAGAGGAGGGGAAGACAGAGAGGGGGAGAGAAAGATAGACACCTGCAGACCTGCTTCACCGCTTGTGAAGCGACTCCCCTGCAGGTGGGGAGAACATTTTCTTTTCTTAAGTGTGTTTGTAGCAAAGGAATTTTTTGGGTTTTTTTGCATTTGAATTTTCTTTTCAGTTTAATTAAAAATTACTAGTGTTTAGGGAACTTGATTTAATTTATGTTACAGTATTTTTGTTGCTAAGTTTCAAGCTCTTTTTCTAAAAATTTGTTCTTTAGAAAAGGTGTTTCTAAGCATTTATTTTCACTAAATATTAATCAAGGTGATACCTTATATTCTATGTGATAAATACTTCCTTTACTGTGGATTTTGGAGCAAACTTAAGAGAGCCTATATTTTTGTATGGCTGCCTCTTTCTATAGGCAGCCTTTAATATTGTCATTGAATTATGAGGGCATTTTAAGGCATTAAATGGCATATACCCCCTTTTTAAAATTGTTTTTAGTAATGATAAAAAACATTGCATAAGAGGGGTATAATTCCACAAGATTCCTACCACCAGAGTTCCACATCCCATCCTCCCCATTGGAAGCTTTCCTATTTATCCTTATGGGAGTATGGAATCAGGATAATTGCAGGATGCAGAAGGTGGAGGGTCTGGCTTCTATAACTGCATCTCTGCTGGACATGGGCATTGGCAGGTTAATCCATACTCTCAGCCTGTTTCTGTCTTTTCCTAGTGAGGCAGGGCTTTGGAGAGGTGGGGTTCCAGGATTCATTGGTGAGGTGGTCTGACCAGGGAAGCCAGGTTGGCATCATGGTAGTATTCTCAACCTGGTGACTGAAAAGCATTAAGATGTAAAGCAGAACAAATTGTTTAACAATCAGGAATTTAGAGGTAAGAATAGAGCAGATGATATTTGGGGTCTCCATTTTGGAAAAAGCTGGTAGGTTTATTTTAGGTATATTCCAAGGGGTCCATGACTTTACCAAATTTTTTCCTGAGCCTGACAGCTAACATACAGGTGGGCTAATGGTATTGTCTGGGGAGATGGTTTCAGAGTTGGAAATAGAACCAGAAAGCTGGATCAGGTAAGAGAATAGCTCCCCAAAATGAGAAAAGTGTATAAATATTGCTAATTGTAAATCCTATCTATTTGATCTGGGGTCCATATTCAGCACAGGAACCTGTGTAATCTCTGTAACTCTGAGTTGGCAGTCTGTGCTCATAGCAAGGAACATTCTAGGTAGGCTGCACTCATTTCAGTAGCAGAGTATGTTGACCAAGCCTCCCTTCAGAGAGTGGGCTAGTCCCCATCATTGCTGTTCCACAAAGAGGGCAATGTCCTGTGGAGGACCACAAGAGAGTCCTCAGTGACATTTCTAATATAAAATTTTGAGCATGAACAGAATCACAAAGGTATCTCTTTTCTAATCTGTGTGCCATTATATAGTCTAAGTGTTAACTTATATAGAAAATGTTTATTTTTTCAAGATATGTTCCAAGCTTTACTTGGAAAGGACATGCTTAGAATTTGCCAAATGGTCAGAAAGGACTTTCTCATACAAAACAAACAAACAAACAAAAAAAACCCCACAATACCTAACTATTCAATATTTATATTAAAATATTCTTAGGGATTTTATGTGTCTCAGACCAGATTCAAAGTGAAAAATCCTATTATGTAAGGGATATATATCTTAGAATTTGAAATAGCTTTTAAAACTATTTGGAGCTTTAATTTCATACTTGCCTAATTTTAATGTGGGTCAGAAAATTAAATGACAAATGCAGCTAGTAGTTGGAAAAATGGTACAGCATTTACAAGGGACCAAAAATAAGATAATACTAATATTTTATTTTGTACCTATATATGTATAGAAATACTTCTGCTTTAATTAAACATATATTTTACATTATTCTATTGAGCCTCGTAATTGCTATTAATTATTAATTCATGAAGCCTGCTTTTATTTACCTTTGTTTTACTTCATCAGAATTTTCTGCTCTATTTTTCAAGCTGTCCATTTGTTTCATCTTCAAGGTCGTTTGTACATTTTTACCTTAGCAGTGAAATTGCTGGCAAGGATGCCTTTATTTGTACATTATCTCTTCTGTTCTTCAAATTAAAGTCTCCTTCTTCTGTTCCACTGAAATATACTAAGGGCTTTAAAGCTTAATTTATAGTGATACTTTCACTGCCTCCAATTATTAAGGTATAATAGGTGATGATGATGAGTGCACTTTATAACAGAGTAAAACTACGGAAGTCAAGTCCACTCTTATTTGCTGTTTATCTTCAATTTAATAAAACCAATCAACATAAAGTTTGCTTGGTAGGAAAAGTATTTACCAAGTCGATTAACTGCTCAACTACTTCCTGTAATTTGTCTACACCATTCTTGTAAGCTTCAAGGTGACGTTGCCTTTTCATGACAGATGGTTGGTCAGAGATTATACAACTTTATGCCAAGTCTTTTTTGGGACATTGTTGTTATTAAATTCATATTCATTAGGATAATAACTACCAAAACACCCAGGGACAGTTTGCTAATAGCATGACAACCCAGTTTCCCTACAGTGAATTTCATCAGAGAAGAAAAAAAATGTTTTTTCTTGTTTGAATTTTCTCTCTCTACAGTTAAACACAGAAATAATATCACTTTCAGTTCTCAGATACAGTGACCCAGTAGAAGGCGAGCTTAGTTAGGGTGCTTACATCACCAAACACCCTTCAACATTTAGAGTATATTCCATCCTAGGTGAGCTAGTTCACCAATCCAAAAGATTTATTATTTATTTATTTATTTATTTATTTATTTATTTATTTATTTAAATTAGAGTGTGACTATGGTACATACAATTCCAGTGATTGAATTTAGGGTATTTGGCACACAGTCCTGCTTTGCCTCTCTCAAGATAACAATTTTAACCCAAATTTAGAAATTCATCTGAAGAAGTATTATGCTGCTGCTTATTATTCACAGGCATTCTCCATATACCAGGTATTAAAGAATATGGACCAAGTCCCAAAAGTGGCGTAGTGGAAGAAGCCATGATCGGAAAGGAAGAAGTCCTAAATTCTATTGCTGGAATTGAATGTACCTTAGTGATGCTCTAATTCTAGTAAATAAATAGGTGAATCTTCTGGATTGGTGAACTAGCTCACCTAGGAGGGAGTCTAGTCTAAATGTTGAAGGGTGTTTGGTGATATAATCACCCTAAATAACTAATTTTCTCTTTCTATTTCAATTTCTGTGACACTTGTGCTTCAGGAGAATATGTTTCTCCAAGTAAGTCAGTCAACTAAGCTTGCAAATATTTAAGGTCTGCCAGAGACTACTTAATCTATGTTGACTACTTAGTGGTCTTCCAGCACTGACGTGAACATAGTTATGCAGAGTGGCAGTTCTCCTTAGTTGGGGGATAGTTAATCTCTTCAAATCTGCTTATAAACATGATTATTCAAGCTGGCATTCATTTGCCCACCATTTATACCCAATGTATAACATGATGTTTTTTCCAAATGATTGGATTCTGTTTTCCTGTGAGTTGATAGAATTTTTTCTTAGTTAAAGACCTTTTGTCATTTTGCCTTATATATTCCTCTCTTTGTTTTTGAGAAGGTAGATCATTCCATTCTTTCTTGCTGCTCTTATATAGAATTACTTAATATCATATTTGATGAAAAAGGTATATTAGGGAGAGCATAGAATCAACATTTATTGCTGAATATTTTTTTGTTTTATTAGCTAGTTAATGTAATCACATAATGTAAAACCCCTATTATTTCTTCTTTAGATTCAAATTGTTCCCTTCAATTTTTGAAAATATTTAGTTTGGAAGACAAAAAAAAAAAAAAAACAGACTTAACTGTTTAAACTACTGCCGACTAAAAAGAAATAATCAATCACAATAATGTAACATATGAAATTGCTACCAAAATAGCTTGAATCACCTAATATATACAAATAATAATGATCATGTTAAACCAGAATTAATTACTTCCCAGCTCCCTATCATCTTCTCCTCAAGGCAGACACACTTTAACATCCAGAAGTAGTTACGGATTTATATTAACCCACTTACCTAGCTACTTTCCCAACTTATAAGACTGGTATATGATTCATAATATGAGGAACATTGTGAGTTTAGTTTAAAAAAATCAGGTTTTTTTCCCCCAGTCCTGGAACTTCTAGGGTGGGGCTCACTTTCCAGCATGCTTCTCTCACTTCATACCAAATGATACTGCATCTGCTCATCCCAACATATTAAATGTAATGAATATCACCTCGGCATGCTTCACTTCGGAATGTGTTCAGAGACGTCAGGTGTGGAATGTCAACCCGTTATCATCATTATTCAGGTGAGACCTTTCCTTTCTCATAGGACTCCTTAATTCCATTTTGGGTGGTCCACTTCCTAACAAAGCCTCAAAACCTAGATCCCATGAGATAGGGTGGATGTGTGTATCCATAAATTAAGGCAAAATATATACCTGAAAGCAAAAGTGCACAGTAGTTAGCAGTGAGTCAATAAATGAAGTAAGCAAGTAGAAAGATCTAAAAAGACACTTTAAAGTACCTAATGAAAGAGTTTCTGCTTAGATCTACATACCCTCCTCACCTACTTCCTGTTACACTTCCCTCAGTCACTCCAAAGCTAACTTTGTCAAAGTAAGGACTACAAGAGCTGAATAAGGGCAAGAGACTGGCATACTTTAATGATGAACCGTTAGTCACTATCAGGCCACCCCATCAGCTGAGGCCCTAGTCTAGGAGTCCTGGGATTCCCACACAAACACGATGAGCCTAGACCTTGAATAGACCCCTTTCTCCATTATCACTGATCATCTCCATCAGAACAACATAATGGACCCCTTTGGTGGCCCCCATAGGACCTTGCTCTCAGTGTGGATCAACAATGGTAGAGAATGTTCCATCCTCCAAAGGGGGGTTAGATAACATACTCTATTTACCACATGAAGAAGATGGGTCCTGAAATTGGTGCAACTTGGAATGTTCCTACTGATGACCACAGAATGCAAGTTTGGACCTAAAGGGATGTAGAGGTTACGTAGGCTCCTATATGGGGCCTAATATGGGCCCCAGATCAGTTTACAGTCAACAATATTTATATACTTTTCCCATATTGGGATACTTTTTCCCTGATCCAGCTTTCTAGCCCTTTTTCCAGCCATGGCATCATCTCCCCAGACAATAACTTGGGTCCACCTGCATATCAGATGTCAGGTTTAGGCAAAAACTAATAGTCATGGGCCTTTTAGAATATACTTAAAATAGACCTACTAGCTATTTCCAAAACAGAGACCACAAATCTTCATCTGCAATATTCCAGTCTTTAGATTCATGATTAATCAGCAATTTGTATGGCTTTATATGGTAACTCTTTTTCAGCCTGATCCTACCATGATGCCAACCAGACTTCCCCAGACAGACAACCCCACCAATGTGTCCTGGAGCTCTGCTCCCTCAGAACCCTGCCACACTAGGGGAAGAGGGAGACAGCCTGGGAGTATGGATGGACCTGTCAATGCCCATGTTCAACAGGGAAGCAATTATAGAAACAAGACATTCCACCTTTTGCACTCCAAAATGACCCTGGGTCCATACTCCCATGGGGTTGAAGAATAGGAAAGCTTTCAGGGAAGGGGATGGCATATGGAGCTCTGGTAGTGGGAACTGTACCTTTCTTGTCCTATGATCTTGTCAGTGTTTCCATTTTATAAATAAATAAATATAAAAAAAGATATCAGATTTGACATTTACATATGTCACTTATTAATAGTGCAATTTTGTAGTAATTAAATTATTTTAAGTTTAATTCTCCATCTAACACAGAGGTCACAGATGTTTTACCTATTATGGGGCTCCTCACTCTCTCTCTCTGAATTTATTTTTTTTCTAGTATTTCATGACTGAGAGATTTGGTTACTGAAATGAAGCAAATTGCAATGGCATTGCATTGGCATTGTGTGGACAAGTCAGGGTATGCTATCCCTTAATGAGTTGAAAGTACATTCTGAATCTATAAACAGAATAATAATTATTTGAGTCTTTTTACTCATTGATTAATTCTAGTCATGGACTTCATATATTTTGCAAAATGTAAGTTTTGTAAAACTTCCTAGCATAACTTTTGAGGTTTCAAAGTCATGTTTTAAAAGTGTATGTCCTTTCTGTCTATCGTCACTGCTTTCTTTTTTAGGCTAAAGTATTTATCCAAAGGCCTGTGCTCTAATTTGATACTGTCCTCCACTTCAGATTATGAACTTCACTATTCAATCAACATCTCAAAATGAAATGAACTCAGCCTTGTGCAAAATGTGTGTGTGGGACAGGTTTGGGGGGTTAAAACAGTTCTTGACATCAAGGAGTCACTGTAATTTAATAAAACTCAGGGAAAACTTTATTAACATTTGATGTAATATGTTCCAAGAAAAGATATACACAGAACTCTTTTTTTGGGGGGTGGGGTGGGGTTAATGCTTTACAGTTCACAGTTAAATACAATAGTTTGTATAATATAGTTATGTATAACATTTCTCAGTTTTTCACATAACAATTCAACCCCACTAGGTCCTTCTCTGCCATCATGTTCCAGGACCTGAATGAACGCTCCCCCCATCCCAGAGTCTTTTACTTTGGTGCAATACATCAACTCAAGTCCAAGTTCTGCTTTGTGTTTTTCTTTCTGTTCTTGTTTTCCAACTTTTATAAGTGAGATCATCCTATATTCATCCTTCTCTTTCTGGATTATCTCACTTAACATGATTCCTTCAAGCTCCATTCAAGATGAGGTGAAGAAGGTGAATTCACCATTTTTAATAGCTAAGTAGTATTCTACTGTGTGTGTGTGTGTGTGTGTGTGTGTGTGTGTGTATCACAACTTACTCAGCCATTTATCTGTTGTAGGGCATCTGGGTTGCTTCCAGGTTTTGGCTATTACAAATTGTTATAAACACAGGTATACACAAATCTTTTTGGATGGTTGTACTGGGTTCCTTAGGATATATCCCCAGAAGAGGAATTACAGGGTCATGGGGTAGGTTCACCTCTAGCATTCTGAGAGTTCTCTAGATTGCTCTCCACAGGTATTGGACCAATTTACATTCCCATCAACAGTGCAGTGTTCTTTGTCCCTACAACCTCTTCAGCATTTGTTGCTACTACCTTTTCTGATGTATGCCATTTTTACAGGAATGAAGTGGTATCTCACTGTTTTTTAATCTGCATTTCTCTGACAATAACAATGAAGCATTTCTTTATTGTCGGACCTTTGTGGGTGGGGCCTCTTCCCCAGGCACAAACCTCTGGCTTATCTGCTCTGTTATGCACCAGATGCAGTGGTGTTATTCCAGGTCTTAATCTAAAAGTCTGACAAGAGCACAACTTCACAACATCTTTTAATGGGAGATGAGTGTTGACTTTTTTTTAGTGGAGTAGACACCTTGTGGATGCACAATTTTATCATTCCCAGACTTCATTATCATTCAGATAAAGACATAGAGACAAAGAGATTCTCTTGATGGCATCCTGTTCCCTTGTAGAACCAGGGCTCAAACATGGACTGCATACATGCATGGTAAGACATGCCCCAGGGGCCAGGTGGTGGTGCAACTGGTTAAGTACACACATTACAGTGCCCAAGGACCCAGGTTCAATCTCTTGGTCCCCATCTGCAAGGAGGAAAGCTTTGTGAGTGGTGAAGCAAGGCTGCAGGTGTCTCTCTGTCTTTCTCCCTCTCTATCTTCCCCCCCTCTCAATTTATTTTTGTCTATATCCAGTAATAAATAAACAAAGATATTAAAAAGAAGTAAGGAATGTCCCCAATCTGGCCTCAGAAATGGATGTCTTAGCTGAAGCAAATAAATAAACTTTCCTGAACTCTACTTTTTTTGCTGTATTCATGCCTTTAAAAGAGTGGATGATAACCACTTGTAGTACTGAACATGACTTTAGTTTGATTAACTGACTTAAGTGAAAATTTCCACTGAAGACAATCTCTCAAGTGCACCCAGAGATAATTTACCAGTTATCTATTGTCTGTTAGTCCATTCAAGGTGACAGATAAAATAAGTATCATAAAGTGATATTATAGAGGTGAGCTAACAAAATCACCTTTCTTAGATGTGCAATAAAACAATGAGTATTTGTTAACAAGTTCAAGTTTATTGTGAACATCAGTATAAAAAATCTCTAAGGGAGAGAGAAAGTGAATGTGGAACAGCAAGCAAAGTTTTAATAAAAGGAAATACTAGTCAATACCTGACCAGTGTTTGCTAAAATGGATACTATAGAGTATTTTTGGATACTAAAATTGCTAAAATGGATACAATAGATTATATTTACATCTATGTGTGAGTGTTTGTGTTAGTATGCCTAGGTGCATATGTGTATGCATATAGCTAGTTGGCCTGGGGGAAGGAGTAAGAAATTTACTGAGTGAAAATAAATGTGAGCTCAGGTGAGTTTTACATTAATTATAAAAGTTTCTAAAGAAAGAAGGGTTATATCAGTGAGGGTGACTCATAGTGAAGTGGGAATTTTATCCATAAGGTACTTATTTGTCACTAGCAGCAGTGGGACACAGAAAAAGGAGGTTTGGAGCAGAAAGGGAACTCAATCCTTTATTTGTGCTGGTACCTCAGAGTTGGGTGAGAGAGAAGCAGCTTGGGCCACGTAGAGGTAGCAAAAATGGCTGCCTCACACAGCAACCTTCCCTGCGTCTAATCACCGAAGTGAAAGGCGGGCAAGAGATTGAGGTGCAGAAGAAGAAGGGATTTTATGGGAATATCTCTTGTGAGAATGGGAAGGGGGAGGAGTAACCATAGCACTCCAGGGTAGGATAATAACTCTCATGAGAATGGGAAGGGGGAGGAGTAACCAAAGCACTCCAACTATCCTGGGGAATCAGCAGTGCCCTGAGGGGACAACATGGCAGATGTGACTGCATCTGCACAATTTCCCAGCATCTTCCCCTTTCCTTATATCTAGTGGCCACAGTATAGGAAACTTAGAGTGGATCAGGCTTAAATGTTTTTAAGGAATGCCATGCTCAGGTGGGAAGATGTAAGATGTTTTTGTGGGGGAGGGAAGACTTACATGGCCACCAACCTTGTGAGATTTATGTGTCCCCCCTGTGCTCAACCCCTCTGTAGAGAGAGAGACTTACCTGGAGGGACTCATCTCATAGGTTAAGCTCTGCCAGGCTCCACCATCTCCTCACAAATTTTCTACATCTTTCTCTATCTTTCTATCTAGTCATCACATTAAGATGGGTCAATGTCTGTAAAAGACTCCATCTGTGACTGAGGAATAGTGGTGTAGGGGTGAGCAGAAACATTTTGGGCATAAACCTGAATGATATAACAAAACAGGAAGGGGCAAGTAGGAGAGCAGTAAAAGCCAGTGTGATGTCAAGGGAAGGCGTGGTGCACAAAGGAACGTTCCCTGTCTCTGGGGGGGGGCAAGGGTTTGTAATGAGGGGGCATTTCCTGCCTCAAACAGCAGGATCTGTAGGCGGGAGGGCATGGTCCGCCAAGCGGAGGGGCTATTTGGCATTGTATAGTCCTCAAGGCAACAGTCTGTAAAGTCTATGAACTACTCAGGGTCAGTCTTTGAAAAGCCAGCAGTGTGAAGGGAAGAAAGCTGCTGTAAAATTGTGTGAAGTGTCCAAAGGGTAAACCAGCAAGTCCAATATAAGTGTCAGTCCAAAGTAGGCGACTAGGGGGAGAAATGGCAGGGGGTGAAATGCTGCATGAGGAAGGTCAGCTGCTGGAATTCCACTTCTCTGTAGACAGTGAGCTGGAACTGCCAAAAGGAGACAGGCAAAGCAGAAACAGGAAGGGCAGACAGGCAGTAAAAAAATTCTGTCCTTGGAGTCTGTGAATCAGGTTCTTCAGATCACATCAGGTGACATTTAGGGTTTCGGGGGGGTGTGCCACTGTAGTCGTGCCATCTAGTGGTTGATGTCAGAGTGTGCAGGGGTCCAGATGGTTTTTCCCAGGATTCCTGTGAAAGAAACACAAACAATCTGCTTCTCGTGTTTAGCAGGGCATCTGATTTGAATTTTTTATAGAAAAAGAGGTTTGGTGCCTTAGCCAACTGTATTGGGGGATGTATCTTTCCTATTTATTATTATTATTATTATTATAATTAATTAATTAATTAATTAATTTTACTTAATTGAGCCTAGGTGTTTGGCGGGCCTTCTCAACAGCCATTTGTCTTTGGGTGTAGTAAGAAATGTCCATGGCATGGGTGATGTTATAAAGGGAAATATCTTTAAATTGTTGGCTGACAAAGGCAGGCCAAATGAGATACATCAGTTAAGTGTAGAAGAATATGTGAATGTTGTTAATTCACATAAGTTGTATATGGAGGAACTTTTTATAGTTTAATACCTTACCATATGAACAGATGATTCTTCATATGAAGGCTTGATAGCTGTAATCACTTACTTGTGAAAAAAAAAAAACTTATAACAAGTTAGAGGTTTACTATAATTGATACCTCGATGATTATAATTGATTTAAATATCTTTATGATTTTGTTTAAAGGGCATCTAATGTTACCTCTTGTAGCAGTCTCTACAGTAGGATCTTCAGACCAATTTTAGTTAAAATATATATTTTGATTTTTTAACTATTTTTACTTTGGACTATAAACAGACTCAGGTTACTTGGAGAGTTAACACATGTTAGTGACAATGGTTTTAACATTTACAGTGCCATACTGATGCTAGATCTGTTGTGGATTAATTTCCACAAGATAGTTTACAGGGCACTTTTGGGGGCCCTCCAAAAGCACCCTGTATAGAGAATTTGCGTTTTAGTTGTGGGGATTTATTGTCACGTTAAATATTTAGACTTTGCCTTAAATAGTTAGTTATTTTTAGCAAATTAATTTTACCATGACTGGTAGTAATGTAGCTTCAAGGTTACACTTTTAACCGTTAAGTTAATGTTTACCAAGCTTTAAACATACCCATAAACATTTAGTTATAACACACTGGAGGAGAAAAACTTTTGTTATGAAAACATATCATTTTAAAAACAAATTTAGATCCATCTTTACTCACACAGTTTAAGACTAAGCAAATATATATATAGACTTATATATAAAAATCAAAAGAGAGAAAAAAAAACTTTGGAATGTTTCCGGACATCTCTAGAAATGGAGCTCAAAGGCCTTTAAGATTAACATGGGTTAGGGAATAAAAGACAGCAGCATCAGAGACAGAGAGTAGGAGAGTTCCTGTGGAGGCAAGACAGTCAGCTGAAGCATTCCCTTCAGACATGGAACCAGGAAGAGAGCTGTGGGAACGAATGTGTTGAATATACAGTGTTTGGGTTTGAGAACAGAGCATAGAGGTGATTTGAATGAAGAGAGGGGAAAGTAGGTTGTCATCAATTCTCACATAAGAACGAGCAAACCATGGAAGTAACTTAACAGTATACACACTGTCAGAAAAAAGGTTGAAGGATTCTGGTACAGCTTTTAATGCAAGGAAAACAGCATAAAGTTCTTTGTACTGAGGGGAATTATCAGGAAGCTCAGTAAAGTGAGGTTTAGGAGATTGCTTGTCTGGGTAAATTATAAGGTCAGAAGCTCGCTTTATTCCACCATCAGTGAAGACTGTAGGAGCAGAGGTGATGGGATCTCAAGAGAAAAGTTTAGGTACTAGTAGAGGCAAAAGAGGTAAAGAAGCTATCAATTTATTAGAAGGGAAATGGTTATCTATTTGTCCTGGAAACCCCACGAAGCTTATGGCAAAATGGGAATGATGGTGTATGAGGCACTCTGTATCTGTGAGAGAAAAAGGAAGAATAATTAAATCCGGTTCTTTCCCTAAGAAATGCACAGACCTATTTCTTCCTTGGCGAAACATGAATGCTAATGCATCTATCTCAGTGAGGAGTCTTGGAGCTCCGCCCACAGGCATGCAAAACCACTCGAGAACCCCATGGTTCTGCCACAGTGCCCCCACAACTGTGGGAGTGGAGTTAAAGATTAGAAGGTTTACTGGAGAGGAGGGGGAGAATCGAACAGGATGCATGTTCTGGAGGGCCTAGTTAACCCTTTTCAGGGCCAAGGAGGCCTCAGGAGTTAACTTACTTTTTGAGCAGGGCTGTTTGTTTCCTTTTAACAGGCAAACAGTGGTTGGAGGCAGCTAGTAGGCAGATAAAGATACTGCCTAAGCCAATTTAAATTTCCAAGAAAACTTTGTAAAGAAGCAAGAGGAAGGTTAGAAGGAAAAGTAACACTAGGTTTTAAGGGACGAATTTTCATTAGAGAAATCTCTGAACCTAAGAAAGATATTGGAGGAATTAGCTGTATCTTCTCAGGAGCTATATTAAGGCCGCTTTTCTTTAATGCAGGAATGAGAAAATCACGTAGGGCACAGAGATCTGTATCTAATTCTCCCTATATTAAGACGTCAACCATGTAGTGAAAAACATTAAGGCCTTTATGAATATATGAAAAAAGGGCAGATTTAACAGCCTCTTGACATATTGTAGGACTATTGGCCATGCCCTGGGGAAGCACCACCCATTCAAATCTATCAGCAGGGCTGGCATTATTAATAGAAGGAACAGAGAAGGCAAAATGTTTACAATCTTGCGGATGCAAGGGAATAGAGAAAAAACAATCTTGTATATCAATAGCTATGATTGGAATTCCCATGGGAATTGCAGAAGCAAGAGGCAAACCCCTTTGGGGGGAGCCCCAGACCTGTATGGTTTTATTTACCACACAGAGATCTTGGAGGAGGTGCCATTTTCTCGAGCTCTTTTTAATCACAAAGACAGGAGTATTCCATCAGCTTCGAGAATGACGAATGTGTCCCAAGGACAACTGCTCTCAGATGAGCTCTTTTAAAATTTCTAGCTTATCCTTTGGCAAAGGCCACTATTCCACCCAGACAGGCTCATTAGAAAGCCAGTCTAAGCAGGGAGTTTGGTTACAAACAGTGGCAGTTAGTATTGGGGGTGTTGATTAGATCTGGTCTCGCAGGAGCGGGTGTTATGCTCTGCAGAGGCATCTGTGGATATCCTAACATCAAGAAATTCCAGAAGATCCCTGCCCAGTAGGTTGGTGCTAATATCAGCTACCAAAGGGTGGAAGTGTCTGGTAGTCCCTTCAGGGCCTTCCCACATGAGCGAATCTCTTGTGAGAAAGGGTTGGGTCAACCCTCCAACTCCGTGTAAATGGGGTCCTGGGAGGAGTTCCTAATTTTGGGGAACCTCTGCTTGCCTTAAAATTGTCTTTTCTGCCCCTGTGTCAATCAAAAATTTAAAAGGAATATTGCCAATCCTTACTGTCATTGTAGGGTGACCTCGTTCTAAAATAGGAGTGGTCCACAAACTCTCAGGATCCGAATTTGTACCATTTAGGGGTGTGCCATCTTTATGAAACTTGGACCAACAATGTTTCTTCCAATGAAAACCTTTCGGACATCTAGGACAAGGTGTTCGTGGCCTCTGGCTCCCTGACTGAAGGTGGGGTTGCCCTGACTGGAGGCATGTTTGCAGCTTATCTGGACATTGGTTACGCCAATGCCCTTGGCAACCGCACTGAAAGCAGGCCCCATTTTGATTATGTGGGATAACTGCATAAGCCTGTGTCATAATGGGTGCCCCATAAGAGCCTGGTCTAAGTTCCTGTGTCACTAAAATCCAATTATCTGGGTATTGGTGTTTAAGACTGAGGCATGCCTGATGGAATCTGGCATGCCATCCCAGACAACAGAAAGCAGAAGTAGAGAATGGACTTCAGGATTATAAATCTTTCTCTCTAATGTTGACCGCACCCTGGCAATGAAGTCAGCTAAGGATTCATTGGTTTCTTGGTGAAGGGAGTTAATGGGATCTAAGGCCTCTCCTTTGGATGAGGTTAACCTCTCCCATTCTTGTGTTGTGCACATGCATACCTGTTCAAAATAACCAGTTGGAAACTTGGCTTCTGCCTGCTGAATTCCAGTTTCAAACTCTCCCACTCCAAACAATGCATTAAAATTCCATTCTAGCTGTTTGTGATTATTTTTCTGGGATTGTTTTGAGCATTCATCATGAAAGCATGCCTCCCATTGCAGGTAGAGGGTGTCTGGGAGTGCAGCAAGAGCTAAGTCCCTCCAATCTTGGGTGGGTATTAAGGTGCTGGAAAAAGCCTTGTAAAATGGAATTGGTCCTTGGGGCATGAAATCCATCCTCCTTCACTGTCTGCCTGACCTCTCTGAGTTCTTTGGAGGAGTATGGATGCCACACCTCAGGGTTTTGTTTATTGGGGGCTATATTTACTGGGAAGGTGTGGACTTGGTTTGATGTCGAGGTATCAGGGGGGGAAGGAGTCACGGTAGTGGAAGCCTCTGGGGAAGTGGCTGCTGGAGAAACCAAACAGGTGCCTGCCGGAAGAGAACTCTTTTGGTAAACTGCCGAGGAATTAGGGTGGTTAAGCACCGAGAATATCTCTTTTAACTTTTGTATCTCAGCCTCAAGGTCTCTTAATGACGAGGTATCAGCGGGGAGAGGAGTCATGGAAGTGGAAGCCACTGGAGAAATGGCTGCTGGAGAAACTGAACATGTGTCTGCAGAAGCAGAACTCTCGGGGCAAACTGCAGAAGGCTTAGGGTGTTTAAGCATGGAGAACATATCTTTTGACTCTTGTATCTCAGCCTCAAGGTCTCTTAACCTTTTGTCAGGGCACCTTATACATATCCTGAAAGTTGCAAACATAGCCAAGAGAACCCACTGTGCAGCTCTGATTAAAGCGTCTCTGAGATAGAGAGCCTGAAAAAAATAGAATGTCTGGGATGCCTCCTCATAAAGCGGGAAAAATCCCATGGTGGGGGGAAACGCAGGGCCGCAGAGTCAGGCGGCTGCCACTTACCTGTGTCTGAGAGGCTTTTCTAGACCTCAGGCCAGGTCGCCCTGCAGGGCGTAAGTGCAGGACATGTTGGGCACCAGGTGTCATTAGCAGTGGTGGGACACAGAAAAAGGAGGTTTGGAGCAGAAAGGGAACTCAATCCTTTATTTGCGCTGGTACCTCAGAGTTGGGTGAGAGAGAAGCAGCTTGGACAACATGGAGGTAGCAAAAATGGCCACCTCCTCATGCAGCAAGCTTCCCTGCGTCTAATCACTGAAGTGAAAGGCGGGCAAGAGAGTGAGGTGCAGAAGAAGAAGGGCTTTTATGGGAATAGCTCTCTTGAGAATGGGAAGAGGGAGGAGTAACCATAGCACTCCAGGGCAGGATAATAACTCTAGTGAGAATGGGAATGGGGAGGAGTAACCAAAGCACTCCAACTATCGTGGGGTATCAACAGTGCCCTGAGGGCACAACATGGCAGATGTGACTGCATCTGCACAATTTCCCAGCACTTATTGATCAAAAATACCATGCTCACAAGTAGAGCTAAATCATGCACTAACAGCATATTTCCATTGATTTTAGCTCTGACAAAAGGTATGCAGAGAAGTCAACATAGCATATAAGAATCTCTAAGACACAGTGTGTTTCAAAAACATGTAGATGGAATTGCTGATACAGCCTTTCAGGCAAGCGTTTTATTTAAAGCATTTGTAAAAATAAAATGTTTACAAACATCACATTGGGAACAGATACTGACTAACTGTCATAATTTGCATTTCTGATAAAAAATGCCTAATTTTCATTTATCTTTCTCTAGAAGGTTTGGAACCTTTTTGGCCTTAGAGTTAAATTGCTGACAAAGTATGTTATGAAGACTTAAAAACTTAGAAAAGAGAGGGCATACGATTGAAAGATATAAATATGATTTATGAATGGAGACAAAAGGGAAAGTGTAAATTAAAATTCCTCCAAGTTGTATTATATGATTTAAATAGAGTGCAATTTCCATGAACCATAGGAGAAAATCAATATAACAAGAGTCTTAAATGTAAGGAAATGCTTACCCAGCACATGCTCCCTGACCCTTCCCATTCTGAGGTTGAAAAAGTGATGTGGAGTCATGAAAGAACAGCGATTTCTCCCAGGGAAATGCTGTGAGAATAAATGACTGCTAATAGTTCAAACTAATAGATTGCTATGTGTAAGAATTCAATATCACCAGGCTTTGCAAATGAAGGAAGTTTTAATATCAGCCTATGGAATCTTCCAGTCAAATTTTAGAAGGTGTGGATTTTAGTATGGATGGATTCAGTAAAATCACATATTACTGGACTTTGGATACAATGAAACAAAAAAGGAGAGGTGTTTTATTGTGAGGAAGTCTTCCAATTTATACTTCATCAAAATTATATTATGCTTGGCTATGGTCCTATATTCATTTATCTGTGAACATTGTATCAGAATGCTTTCTTTCCTCAAGTAAAAGGTTCACAGTAAATGTTTTAAAGAGCTAAAATTGTACATGTAACATTCATTGCTAAAATGAGTATTACCCTCATTTTAATTGCTTTAACATTTGTAACAATAAAATCATACCTTGAAACTTCTTATCCTTATACATAATCTTGCTAATAGAAGATGGACCATGAATTCTTTTGAAACCACACAAAGACTATTTTAAGAACACTTAAAGTTTGTTTCCTGGAGTGCTTGACAGTTTTCCTTAGAATGGTTGCCTTGTAGAGAAATTAGTAATTGTTAAACCTTTCTGCTTGAAGCATACAATTTCTCAAATGTGCCCTGCATAGGTATGTTTCAGGAAAGGTTTCAATTTGGTTGTGTAATTTCAGCCTTTTCTAGGCCTGCAGTGATGATAACATTAAAAAATAACTCGGTATGTTGCTTGTTATCCTACTGCTAAGGATTTATCACAAACCACTAGTTTGGAGAGATTAGCTACTAAAATGCTCTCCTGATTAATGTGCTAATTAATTAATGCAGCTGCTAAATTGCACTGCTCATTAATATACACCACACAGAGAATACTAGAAAAAAGTCCCACATTAGTCAATCATTCCAGGAGCATTGTTACTCTAGAAGAGGATACTGTGCAGATTTAAGTAGAGCTCTTAATGGCTTTTAGGAGCAACTTGAGTCAAACTCCCTGTCCATGTACTTCAGTCTTTAATTTCATGACCAGAACCCAAAGATAAAATTAACAAACTTGTCTCTTTTCCCTTTAGTAGATAGGTAGTAGGGTGACTCACAAACTAAATTTTACGAAGATGTGAAAGAGGTTGTACTGAGTGCGCATGATGTGTGTTAAGTCAAATCTCAAGTTCAACCATGGTTTGATTGAATCGGTGGTAGCTTTTGTAGCAATAGATCCACCTCCAGATAATTCCAATTTTGTGTTTTCTTTTCTATTTTTTATTTAATTTTCATTTTATTGGCACGTGGGTGGTGGTTAGTGGTTTACAATACGGTTGTTGACATATGGGCACATCAATATTCCATCACTCTTAGCTCTCTCCCAATCCCCTGAGTATTTTGCTTTGTTTACCATATGACAACAGAAACTGAAATTGGAGTGAGCTCCTGTATACCCAGGAAGGTCAAGGATTATTGGAAAACATAGGAAGCTAGAAGAGGCAAGGAAGTACTCTTTACAGGTTTCTTTACTTCTAAAGGGCAGAACTGTAAAACAATACATTTCTACTCTTTTTAGTCATCCAGTCTATATTACTTAGTTTCTGAATCCCTAAGATTCTAATGAATTCAGCAAAAATTCTAAGTTAAATTTCTTTTGCTTTTACTGTGTGTCTCATACAGGGTCAGTGAGTTGTTGCATGCATTGAATAGTTGTATGTGTTACTACACTTAGTGCTCACTGTAACACCACCAAGTAGGCATTGTTATAATTATCCTTTTAAAGGAAGAGAAAGAACAGTGGAAAAACTTATCTACAAACACATATCTGATTTGAATGTCAGTGAACTCTAACCTCATACAGCAGGAGGAAGATTATCTCACTGTCTTTCCTTATAGACAAGTACAGCAGGGCCAAAAGTATGTAAAGAAGATTATGATTAGATACCAACTCAGGTATCCTGGAGCCCAAGTTATAAGGAATTCAATTCAATTTATTTATTTATATTTATTTATTTATTTTCCCTTTTGTTGCCCTTGTTGTTGTAGCCTTGTTGTGGTTATTGATGTCGTTGTTGGATAGGACAGAGAGAAATGGAGAGAGGAGGGGAAGACAGAGGGGGAGAGAAAGACAGACACCTGCAGACCTGCTTCACCGCCTGTGAAGCGACTCCCCTGCAGGTGGGGAGCCGGAAGCTCGAACTGGGATCCTTAAACCGGTCCTTGTGCTTTGCGCCACCTGCGCTTAACCCGCTGCGCTTCAATTTATTTATTTTTTATATTTATTTATTTATTTATTTATTCCCTTTTGTTGCCCTTATTGTTTTACTGTTGTAGTTATTATTGTTGTTATTGATGTCATCTATGTTGGATAAGACAGAGAGAAATGGAGAGATGAGGGGAAGACAGAGAGAAGGGGATAAAGACACCTGCAGACCTGCTTCACCAATTGTGAAGTGATACCCCTACAGGTGGGAAGCCAGGGCCTTGAACTGGGATCTTCACACAGATCCTTGTGCTTTGAGCCATGTGTACTTAACCCGCTGCGCTACCACCTGACTCCCAGAAATTCAATTTATAAGGAAATCACATATATGTCTTTCGAAAAGCATTCCACTGTTAGTGATTATTAGGGAAAGGTGATATCCAGAGGGCCCTGAATTCCAGTTCCATCATGGAGCCAGGACTTTATTTTTTTTAATTTTTATTTATAAAAAGGAAACACTGGCAAAAACCATAGGATAAGAGGGTTACAACTCCACATAATTCCCACCACCAGAACTTTGTATCCCATCCACTCCCCTGATAGCTTTCCTATTCTTTTTTATTTATTTATTTTTTATTTAAGAAAGGATAAATTAACAAAACCATAGGATAGGAGGGGTACAACTCCACACAATTCCCACTACCCAATCTCCATATCCCATCCCCTCTCCTGATAGCTTTTCCCATTCTCCATCCCTCTGGGAGCATGCACCCAGGGTCCTTGTGGGTTGCAGAAGGTGGAAGGTCTGGCTTCTGTAATTGCTTTTCCGCTGAACATGGACGTTGACTGGTCGATCCATACTCCCAGTCGAGCCAGGACTTTTTAACCTGCAACCATTATTTTTGCCCCTGTTACTT
Organism: Erinaceus europaeus; assembly: GCF_950295315.1. Taxonomy (NCBI): domain Eukaryota; kingdom Metazoa; phylum Chordata; class Mammalia; order Eulipotyphla; family Erinaceidae; genus Erinaceus; species Erinaceus europaeus. The sequence continues at coordinate 77,647,710 of NC_080169.1, forward strand.
AGAGGGAAGAGAAGCCACGACTCCCATTTCTCTAATCTAAGTGGAAGAAGGAAGAAAGAAGGGCACCTAGAAGTTGTAATAGGTCTAACTGTGGCTTAGAAAGGAAGTAAAGGAAAGGTCTTTGGACTGCAAAAAAAAAAAAAACCTCAGCTTCACTGCCATTTTGCCCTTTTTTGCCCATGTATTTCTCTACACAAGTGCTTTGACTTTTCCTTAGACATACAATTCTTTTTGAATAACCATTATGCTATTTTCCAAACCTGTGTTTTGCTTTCTTTCTTTCTTTTTTTCTTTTTTGCCTCCAGGGTTATATCTGGGGCCCAGTGCACATGGACTATGAATCCACTGCTCCTGGAGGCTATTTTTCCCATTTTTTAATCACCCGTGTTGTTGTTACTGTTATTGTTATCATTGCTGTTATTGTTGGATAACACAGAGAGAAATCTGGAGAGATGGGGAGGATAGAGAAAGGGAGAGAAAGATAGACACTTGCAGACCTGCCTCACCACCTGTGAAGTGACTCTCTTGCAGGTGAGGAGCTGTGGGCTTAAACTAGTATTCTACCTTAAGTCCCTGTGCTTTACGCCATGTTAGCTTGACCTGCTGTGCTACGGACCATCCCCCTGTGTTTTGCTTTCTAATTGACTTTATGCTGACTACAAATTAATGGAATTTCTGAGATGTGATTATTTCAACATGGAAATTTAATTATTACATATAAATGTATATCACTAGAGAGAACACTTACATGATTGAAAAATCAATTCAGTATTCACATATTGAGCACTTAGTGTAAGGAGGTCCCTTCTGGGAGTTGAAGATACCACATAATTGTACCACTAACCTTATGTGTCTTAAACCACTGAATGTACTTTTAAAATTTTTTATTGGGCTGCTGGAGAAGTTGAGAGAAAGATACAGTGATAGTAAGAAAGAGCAAGAGAGAGAGTGAGAGACAGAGATACAGAGACTAGAATCTAGAATACTTCTCAACTCTGGCTTATGGTGGTCATTGTATGTCTGCTGCTCTTTTATTTTGGAGCTTTAACTGAAGAAAGGATGAAGGATGATAAAGAAGATTAAAATGAAAAATTCATGGTGAAACAAAATAGAATATGTTCTTCTGCACCCACTTGTGGGCCTCTACAGGACCTTGCTCTCAATGTGGAACAACAATGGTAGGGACTGCCCCACTATCAGAAGGAAGATTGGGTCAACATATTCTGCAAGTAAAGGAAGACTGATCCTGAAATGAGAACAGCCTAGAATGTTCCTAGCTATGAACACAGAATGCAAGCTCAGACCTAGATGGATGCAGAAATTACACAGGCTCCTGTGCTTAATGTAGGCTCCAGATCAGATTGATGGGGTTTATAGTTAATAGTATTTCTATACTTTTCCCTTATTTGGGAGCTACTCTCTTCCCTGATCCAGCTTTCTAGTCTTATTTACAACTCTGACGCCATATCCCCAGATAATACCTTTAGCCCACCTGTTGGTTAGCTGTTGGGCTCAGGCAAAAATTAGTAAAGTCAAGGGGCCCTTGGAATATACATTTCCTAGCTTTTTCCAAAACTGAGACCCCAAATCTCATCTGCCATATTCTTACCTTTAGGTTCTTGATTATTAAACAGTTTGTTCTGTTTTATAACTTAATGCTTTTCAGCCACCAAGTTTCAGATGCTGCCATGACATCAACATGAATTCCTTGGGCAGATGACCAATGTGCCCTGAAACCCCACTTTCCCAGAGCTCTACCCCACTAGCAAGAGGCAGAAACAGGCTGGCAGTATGGAACCACCTGCCAGTAGAGGAGAAGCAGTTACAGACACCAGATCTTCCACCTTCTGAACCTTATGATGATCCTGGGTCCATACACCCAGAGAGATAAAGAATAGGAAAGCCTCCAATGCAGAGGATGGGATGCAGAACTCTGGAGGTGGGAATTATATGAAATTGTACCCCTCTTAGCCAATGGATTTATTCATCATAATTAAATCAATAAAAATAGAATATGCTTAGTAAATGAAGCATATTATTCTAAGTTTCATACCAAAGATATATAAGAGGAATAAGAGGAATGGATTGCAGAAACAATAGAAGAACTTTGCCTGTGGTCATTGGTAATTTTCATGGCAGACATATTAAATTATTCTGAAGGTTGTGAAGACAAAGAAGAAAATATCTTTTGAAATAATATATGCAGATAAAGAAGGAGTATAACTGGACTGGAGAAAGTTTTGTCAGACTGGACTGGAGAAAGGTTTTACTCCAGAGTGCATACAGTTCTCTAGAACTTATACCAAAGAACTTTTTTCTTCTTTTTTGTAGAAAAAATATTTACCATTCATTTTCAAAGTAATTTCTGGCACATGTGCAACAATATTAAGGTAAAAAATGGGTCTTTTTTGGCATACATTTTAGTTTTCTATAGACAATGGGCTTGATTATTGCTTGTACTGACAGTGCACCATTCTATCAGCCTCCTAAGCAAATCATTGTAAAGGGAGATTTTTATTTTGAAGTCTACAGGGAAAGATGGAAAGAAGTTTCTGTGAGGCTAGTACAGAAAAAAAAATCCAGCTTTTTCCTACAGGCAGTTTAAGCCACCACAGGACTTACACTTGTTCATTTTCATATTTCATTCTTTTTAATTTCCCTTACTTATTGTAAAATCTATTAAGAATAGATTAAATTATAAAGGAAAATTTTAGGTATTCATGAAATTAATCTATGAAATTAGGATATTAAACAGATGATCAGAGAAATAAAAATGACAACAATGTGACATCTCTTTATGTCTCTGAGTGTCATACATTAGAAAAGACAGAAACAGCAACTGCTGGAGAGGATATAGGAGGAAAGGAATTCTATCACACTGCTAGTGAGATAAATTTGTCCAACACCTGTGGAAAATAGGCTGGAGACTCTTCAGAAAGCTAGAAATGCATGTACCATGTGATCCAGCACTTCCTCTCCTAGAGATGTATTCAAAGGAAACAAAGACACCTATCTGAAGAGACCCATGCACGTTTATGTTCATAGGTGCATCACTCAGTGTAGCCTAACTTGGAAGCAATCCAGATGCCCAAGAACATATGAGTGTACAAGAAAGTTCTAATATATATAAATATATGCATCATATATAATATAAATATATATGCAATGGAACATTATACAGATGTTAAAATAATTAAGTCATTTTCTTTGCCATATCTTGCATGGACCTCAAGGGTATCATATTGATTGAGATAAACTGGAAGTAGGATGGATACCAGATGATCTCACTCATAGGTGGAACTTAAGAAACAAGAATAGTAATGGAAAACATAAAGTGACACTTGGGTTAGGTATGATGAATTGCACAAAAGAAAAGGACTCTGGGGAGGGGAGTAAAGGGATGGGATAGAGGTACCCTGAAGTCCTGGGACATGGTGATGGAAGTGGACCTGGGCTAGGAAAGATAGTATCTTATAGACACTATGGGGAGGTCATAGGTTGTACCTATGTGACAGTTGTAACATTAATCATTACTCCCCCAATAAAGTTATATATATATATATATATATATATATATATATATATATATATATATATATATATATATAGCTATTTCTGTTTATTACTTTTTCTTGCACAAATACCACACATGTTAATTATTATTCTTATGCTCATGATGAAAATGCAGCTTGATTTCTGCTTTTTACTTAGATGTATACCACAAGTATTTCTCTGTATAAATATTATGTTTGAAATGCCATAATATGTAACACAGGGGAAGTCTGTTGATGGCAACCAGTCTAGAGATCTTTTAATAAACTCTAAAGTGTAAAAGTAGGCTCCCTGTCTTTGAGAAGCTTATAGTCTAAATGACTCATGTGAGGGCTCAAGAACTAACTCAATTATGTTTATTGTGGATAGTTAACCACTGGTTATTTTATTGCCTTATGTCCTGTCATATTGTATTTTTCTAAGTTAAAATTGGTCCTCTGACTTGACTTGATAATACTAAACATACTAGGATTTTCACCTTTGTTGACACACATAGTTATTATCTATTTCTTCATACTTTGAGAACAAAACATATAAGAAAAGTCAAAAAACCTAATGTAAGAAAACAGTTCATGAGATTTTTAACTGTAAGTTCTTTAGTGATGTGGTATCTTCAAAGATATTAGATAACTCAACAGAAATGCATACAGATAAAATAAGAAGTTTTCATTATCTGCCTTGTCTCACACTTATAACATCGGGTTCACAGTAAAGTCACACATGCTAAATTTTGATACATGGATTTTAATTCCTCTACTTAGTTGAATGGTCAGCTGCTCACTTTGCCTGCTCTCCATGTGGTCCATTTCTGACCATATTTGAAGAACTGTGTATCAGTGAAAATATTCAGGACTCTGCCTAATTTAATGGATGGAGTGCTTGATGCTGAAGTGGCTCAGAAGGGATCATTTTGGATTAAAAGGAATAGTTATGGGGCACTGGCACCTGCAAATTTGTTCCTGACTCTGCCTGAGTTTACAGCTGAACTTCAGACTGAAAAACTCTTAAACATGATTTATCAACAGCCTCAGAAGTCTCTATGGGGTCTGTACTGATTCAACCAGGACTTTCTGCTACTGAACAGAATTTAAGCACTACTTTCCAAGGGCATCCATGACCTTTATAGAGCAATTGAACAGGTCACTTTCAAGTTAAAAAACAAAAGGTACTTTCACAGTCACTAGATAATATCCTTAGTTTAAACTGCCTTTGCATTCACATTAAAACACATCATATATATTAGATATCTTTACCTTCCTACTTTTTGATACAACCTTTATTTTAATGAGAAGCCACTTTCTCTGGGTCTTAAGGTCTACTCATCATAGGAATGCTTCTTCCTTTTAGGGCAAAGTCAGTTTTTCCAGATCACTGCTTAGCTCTGGTTTATGGTGGTGCTGTGGATTAAACCTGGGATTGTGAGGCTTCACCTATGAGTCTCTTTAAATAACCATTATGCTACATAGTACCCCTTCTTTTCCTTTCTTTGTAAATATATTTGTATGACTTTGTTACTTCTCTCCACTATTTTTTCTTTATTGGGGGGATTAATGGTTTACAGTGGAAAGTAAAGTACAGTAGTTTGTACATGTGTAACATTTCTCAGTTTTCCACAGAACAGTCTAAGCCCCACTTGGTCCTCTTCTGCCATCACGTTCCAGAGCCTGATCCCTCCTTGCACACCACCCCAGACCCCTTCACTAATTTTTGAGGAGGAAATGTTTTTGAGAATGAAACAGTTTGTTCAGCAAGTTTGAGTTCTAGTGGGTTGAATTTACAATATCAGATGCTCAGTTGAATGCTCAGATGCATGAATCAATACATTTTAGAAAATAAAATATTGGGCCTGGAAGTAGCACACTCGGCTACTTCCCTGTAGTTACCCTGTGCAAGACCCCAGGTTTCAGTTGCAGTGGGGAATCTTCACTATCAGTGAAACAGTGCTGCAAGTGTCTTTCTTTCTTCCCATCTCACCCTTCCTTTCTCAATTTTCCTCTGTCCTAGCAAATAAAAGGAAAAAAAAAAAAGAATGAAAAAAAGGCCACCAACAGTAGCTGATTCCTAGTGCAGGCCCCAGTGATAGTCCTCGTGGAGAAAAATATTTCAGAGGTAAATTACATCATATATATGTTAGATATGTTCATACTACTTTAAATTTGCATGAGGTTTTCTTATACTTATAAGCACACCTTTCACAGAAATCTAGTAACTCTAGGAAATAAATAGGCTAGAGAAAACACTTTTATTACATTTAGACAGAAGATAAAACTTAGAAATCTTTCAAATAGAGAAATTTTATGGTAAAGAACCACTTCACAAAGAGAATACTCAAATGACATAAGCATATTAAAATGTGGTTTGTTTCATTAGAAATCAAGGAGCTTCAAATTAATACAAAAATAAGATTGTACTAAACATCCATCAGAATGGCTGCAATTTAGAAAAGGCATACAAAGTGCCCCTTTTGGTGCAAATGTAGGGCAATGAGAAATTTTCCGCACTGCTAGTTGGAGGTTTAAAGTAATACAAAAATTGCCTTTGGTATCTTATTTTTTACTATATTTATTTATTTATTTATTGGACAGACACAGCCAGAAATTGAGATTGGTAAAGAGGAAGAGATAGAGATAGACAGAGAGAGAGAAAGAGAGAGAGAATGAGAGAGAGGCCTGCAGCACTACTTCACCTCTCATGAAGCTTCCCTCCTGCAGGTGGGGGACTGAGGGCTTGAACCCAGGTACTTGTACATTGTAACATATGCACTCAACCAGGTGTGCCACCGGCCCCTGGCTCCACGTTTGGCAGTTAAATACACCACTTAATCATCAATTTTAATCTTACACTGAATAGAAATGAGTAGAAACAGGCATCAAAATACTCAAGAAGCCTTAGTCAAGAAGATTTGCAGCAGACTTGTCATAGCCTCCAACTGAAAACAAGCCAAATACCAATCAGTAGTAGAATGGATAAGTAAATTGTGATAAAATTATACAGGAAATTCCAATCATCACTGAGAATGGTAACAACATAGCAGATTGGTGTTAATGTAAACCTCACAAACCTAAAACTAACTAAAAATATCCAGATGTAAACAAAAGGTTCATATTGTGTGATAAAGTTCTAAAGAAGGAAGAACTTGTCAGTAATGATGAGAATTCAGGTAATTACTACCTTTGAAGAAAAAAAGTAGTGTATTTATTAGCTGGGGTCAGAAAAACAGTTCCGGGTGGTGCTGTTATTATCCTATTTTTTGATCTGTGAATTGGTTTCATAGGTGGAAACTAGTTAAGGGGTACCTTTGTATATGTTATACCAGTTAAATTTTTTGACTGAAAATAATCAGTGTTTTGCTTTGGAACAGTATTGCATAGAGAACTATTTGGTGACAAAAAGACAAATACATAGAATTCAATTTTGATTCTCACTCTCATTTCATTCCTTTCTTTAGCTCTGGAAGTGGAAACGTATTTATTTTTCTTTCTCTGTTGCCAGCTTAGGCAAGTTCAGAATCAATGATGGCATCTTTACTCTGGATTGTTTTATTCTTCTGAACATCATCAGATGGATGCACTTGCACATATATAATATGTCTATGGACAAATTAAACAGTAAAATCAAGAGGCCATGAAATAAATTGACTTCTTTTCATGTTATAACTTTGAAGAATATAAATATGAATCTGCAAGTTTTTTCCTTTTTTAATTTAATTTTTTATTTATAAAAAGGAAACACTGACTAAACCATAGGATAAGAGGGGTACAACTTCTCACAATTCCCACCACCAGAACTCTGTATCTATCCCCTCCCCTGATAGCTTTCCTATTCTTTAACCCTCTGGGAGTATGGACCCAAGGTCATTGTGGGATGCAGAAGGTCTGGCTTCTGTAATTGTTTCCCCACTGAACATGGGCACTGACAGGTGGATCCATACTCCCAGCCTGTCTTTCTCTTTCCCTAGTGGGGAAGGGCTCTGGGGAAGTGGAGCTTCAGGACACATTGGTGGGATTGTCTGTCCAGTGAAGTCTGGTCTGCATCCTGCTGGCATCTGGAACCTGGTGGTTGAAAGTAGAGTTAACATACAAAGTCAAACAAATTGTTGACCAATCATGGACCTAAAGGCTGGAATAATGCAAATGAAGAGTTGGGGGATCTCTGTTTTGTAGACAGGTAATAGGCATATTTTAGTTATATTCCAAAGGGCCTGTGGCTATCATAGTGGGTTTTTTTTTTTTTTTTTTTTTTGCCTGAACCTGAAATCTGATAAGCAGGTGGATCCAAGTTATTGTCTGGGGAGGTGATGTCATTGCTGGCAGAAGGGCCAGCAAGCTGGATTAGGGAAGAGAGTAGCTCCCAAATATAGGAAAGGTACGTAAATATTGTTGACTGTAAATCCCATCAATTTGATGTGATCTGGGGTCCATATTCATTTTAGGAGCCTATGTGACCTTTGCATCCCTGTAGATCTGTGCCCCAATTTGCAAGTTTTAAAGGTAAAATCTTCTAAAGTGGCAAAGGGGAAAAATTATAAGAGCAGGAATATCAGTGTTTCAAGATATTTAAGTGTGTGTGCGGGTAGAATGAACAATTATCAAGGGAAGGAAGTGAATAATGACACAGTATACTGAGGTCTGATTTCTGTAGCACTAAAACAGCAAACAGATGTAAACACAAATTTTCATTTTTTCCCCTAGGTGATACATGTTCACCTTAGTTACTCAATGACAGATCTTGAATCCAATATCTATTTAAATAATCATCTATTGAAGTTTTTGTTGGTATTGTAACTCACTTTTAATGCTCTCTTGTGTGTATCTTACAGCCTGCAAGGATATAACAAGGGAAAAAACATTCAGGTAGAAAGAGTCCTGGAGCCAGAAAGTAGAAAAGCCAAAGAAGAGTGGGTATGAAAAGAAGAAATTTCCTGTTATTACCTTCTTCTCCTTTTCCTTCTCCTTTTCCTTCCTTCTTCTTCTTCTCCTTCTCTTCTCCTCCTCCTCCCCTTTCCCCTCCTTCTCCTTTTCTCCTCCTCCTTCTTCTTTTCTGCCTCCAGGGTTATTGCTGGGGCTCACTGCAGGCACTGAATCCACTGCTCCTGGCAGCCATTTTTCCCATTTCATTGTATAGGACAGAGAGAAATTGAGAGGGGTGGGGAAGATAGAGAGTGAGAGAGACAGACAGACACCTACTGACCTGCTGCAGGGCTCCTGATGCAGACACCCTGCAGGTGGGCAGTGGGGGCTCCAACCTAGATGCTTGCACAGATCTTTGCATTTCCTACTGTGTGAATTTCCTTCCTTCCTTCCTTCATTGAGCATAATTACTTCCTGTTTCATCTATTTTGTTCCAAAGGGAACAATATTGCTTTTTTAGTTGCTGAGTATTACTCCATTATGTATATGTCTCATAACTTTTTTTATATAATCATCTACTAATTAAACTTTAGGTTGCTTCCACATTTTTGTCTATTGTAAATAATGTAGCTTTGAACACTGGGGTGGTACACATGTCTATTTGCATTAGAGTTTTCTTTTCTTCCTTTTCTTTTTCTTTTTTCTTTTTTTTTATTTTTGGATAAATACGTAGGAATTGCATGGCTGGATCACATTTCCATCTGTGTTTGTTTCAACATTCTTCATAGTTGCTACCACCAGTTTGCATTCCCACCCGCAGTGTGCACTGCACAGTAATGCCCTCTTTACTCCTTCTCATTTAACCCTCTCCCAGTCTTTGACTTTGCTACTGTAGACCTCATCACATCAACTCTAACTATTTATTTTTTCTTTCTGTCCTTATAAGAATGAAAGATATTTATCTTGACTTTGATCTACAATTTGAAGTAGGTTTATACTACTTCTTCTTAGGCAAAATGTCTCTTTGTTAAGATATAAAATAATAAAAGTGATGGAAACTTAACTATGTTAAATTTATTTTCTTTGAAAACATCTGGATTCATGTTTCCTAGTGGCAGACCTCATAGTTTTTTTATGATGGAGATATTTATTACATCCATCTTTTCTTTGCCTTCATTAATTTATGTTTGATTAAGATGTATATGATCTTAATAGTATTTGTTGATAAAAGCAGAGGCATTTGTGCTGCATAGTAAAATATAGAAGACACTGAGATACAGTCCCTATTGTGAATTTCCTCTTTGATGTAATATCTCTTGAAAGGCTATTGTTTTCCAAAGTTGCTAATAAAGATATTTCAGAAAATTACTGGATGTCACTTAGCTTTAGATTCCTCAGATAAAAATATGAGGAAAATTTTTTTGAATGTGGATCCCCCCCCAACAATTTTTAAATATAACTGTTCACATTTAGGTATAAAGTAATACAGAATGATCCTACCTACCCTTATCCCAGTTTCTCCCAGTGATAATACGTTTCATAAATATAGGAGAATATCACCACCAGGAAATTCACCTTGGTTCAGTCCACTGAGCCCTTGTCACGTTTGTGTGTGTGTGTGTTTCATTTTATGCAGACTATTTTAATTCCCTGGCACTGTCCTACCATGCAGTAAGTCTTCACCAACTTCACCAATCACATTTTATGCCTACCTAGTTTTTCTTTTCCTTTTCTTATAAGCATAAACTTGTGGCAACTCTTGGACTTTGATGACTCTTCCCTGTTAAAAATGTGAAGTTGTTTAGTGATGCACAGCTCATACTTTATCTCTTATTCTGCTCCCAGCCATTCATAGGAGGAAACTCAGAATTCCTTATAGGCAAAACCAGGACTTGACCTAGCTGAAATTCTCTAACTTCTCCTACTACATTTGTTTTACTGAACTTGCTAGAATATAAGAATCATCTGGAGCATTGATTTTTTTTTTTTTAACCAGAGCACTGATCGGCTCTGGTTTATGGTGATATGGGGGATTAAAATAGAGACTTCAGGCATGAAAGTCTCTTTGCATAACCATTATGCTATTTACCCTGGCCTGGAGCATTGTTTCTCATGTGTCTGTGTGTATCAAAAGCCTGGGGAACCTACAGCATTACGGATTCTTATTCAAGAGGCCTGCAGTGCAGTCTGGTATTCAACACTTCTAACACATTTTTAGAGACTTCTGATTCTGCTGATCCACCACCACCTTTTCTGACAAGAATCTTGGATGCTATCTTGGAATTCAGATTTTTGTGCTTTCTTCCCAAAATTTTGGTTTAAGAGAGCTATAGTAGAGTGTGGAAATTTGTATTTTTATCTACTGACCTAGCCAATTCTTAGGGAAATTAGTTTTGGAAAATACTGAATAGTTCTCATTCTATCTTCATCCAGTTTCTGATATCTCTATGATGCTAAAATTTGGTCCAATCTGTTTTTGGTTTTATTATTTTCTTTTGCATTGTTTGGCTCTGTCTTTTGAAATCCAAAAATCCTGATGGGAAATCAGGGTTTCCAGTTCCATCTTATTGGACATATAGAGATTTTATCAATGCTTTTAAAAAGCCTTTCTAAGTCTGTATTGTAGCAACCTTTTTTTTTTTTTGATCTAAATAAATAACACATTGGACTTGCAACCAAGAATTTATCATTTCTGAATTTACTCATTCCAGGTTCAGATAAAAAGTGGTACTTAATCCCCCAAAGATACAGACAGTTATGTAAACTAGTTTTATTGAGAAAAGAGATTCATTCATTGCCAGAGAGGAATGGCCAAAATCAACCATAAAGCTGATGCTGTATATCACCAAATAACATGGGAATTGGAAAATATCAATATAAGCAAGTTGTGTGAACCCCTGATGTTTTAAATTAGCCATGAAATGTGACTTGCTTTGTAATATTTAGGAGCTTTTAAAAGCCCAGCTTTTTAAATCGAACTTTTCCTATTTGGCAGCAGCACAGCAGGCTTACAAAATAATTTACAGTCATTTGCTTTGTTAGTTATCCCTTTTAAGCAAGCCTGAAGGGGAGAAAAACAGTATTAATCCCCATTTTATGGATGATGGGATTGAGGTATTAAGATGATTCAGAGCTTTGATTTAGCCAACACTTGCATTTTTTAGTTTCGGTCCAGAGCCCTCATCTCTGCTTATTCCAGGGTGCCTGCTCTTATTATTTTAGCTTATCTTGATGAAGAACCTGGATTTACTTTTAAAAAGTTAATCTAAGCCTCTTAGAAAAAATTGGGGACATTTAGCTGTTCTGTCTTATCTGGACTCAGATCAAGTTTATGGGGCCACTGCTTTGCTTTCTTTTTATATTATTTTTAACCTCTACACATTACCAAATAATTCATATCTTAGACTATTGTTTCAGAAGAGTTTGCAGCAGCCTTGTTCAACATTCAAGTAAGAAAGTGAAGACACTGAAATTTGAATTGAAGGGTGGATAATTTGTATATTGTAAGTTATGTCAGTGAATTCCTTTGCAGTTTAGTTGTTTAATAATAAACATTTTATTCTAGTGTTTTAAGGTGTGAGAAATCTTTCTCTTTGTCTTGTTCTTTCTATATATGCATGTATTTGTGTGTGTGTCTCCTAAAACTTTGTGTATTCTATAAAACAGCTCATAAAAGATACAATGCTCACTCACAGAGCTGAAGAGACTCTCAGTGCAGATTAAGGAGTAGAGTCCATTTATCATGGCTTTTCTTTATTTCTCTTTCTATGTTAAAGGAAGTAGTAAGAGTGACTTAAGGGTTATCAACCTCCCCTCCTGGACACCAACATAGTTTACAGATTTACTGGTTTATACAATTATTTCTCTAAGTGTAGTAGCAATAAGTTAACATCAAAATCACTCAAGGTTCTTAACTAATAAACACATGTAAGTATTCCTGGAAGCTACTGAAGCTGCACTGAGGGGTGGGATGGAGATTATCTTAGGAGCTGCACTTTAGCACATTTGTCAAGTGCTTTTTTGTGTGTGTGCGTGTGCTTACTAAAATCAGAGTTTCACTGTAAAAGGCATGGTTTGCTTCTGTCATCAAAACAATTCTACTGCCCATGGGAAGAGGTTGAGACCTATAAGTAACCCTAAGATTGCTTTGTTTCCCTACAGAGTGAGCTGTTTATTATTTTTTGTTTTTGTTTTTAGTGCAAGCTAAAATTACTTTCTTACTAAAATAGCTTACATCTAGCAAAGCCATTTGAACAGAGTGAGCAACCCAGGTTAGCAAGGTGGTTGCTGGTGCTCCTGAGAATTTCATGCCTAATGTTTTGACCCAAGTGGGTGAACTCCTTTAAAGGGAACTGTGACTCAGGTTGAACACCTGGGACTCTCCTTAGATTTATTCCTCCTAGCGGATGTTCTGGCACTGGTTAATAGTGACAGAACACCTGTGCTTGTTCTAGAGGTTGTAGCAGTTTTTCGTGTCTAAGCAATTTGCTTTATCTATTCACATCTTGATAACCCTCTTATTTCAAGTGCTAATGTTCTCATGCTCTTTAAACTGCATAAACATCTTAGTGACTATAGAGTAAAGTCAGATGATAAACCTTAGCATGAAGTAAAGGGTCACCCTGAAGTCTCCATTTCTCCCATATATTTATTCATGGTACTAGTGATTGACCTTCAAGAAGGTCATGCTCAATGACATGCTGGAGAAATGCATAAAATGTTATATCAGATAAGCTACATTCAGTAAAATGCTCTTCTTTGTGTTTGTTTAAAAGAACAAAAGTAAGGCATTGATTTCAAGATAAAAATATCCTGAAATACCAGATTTCATAGTGCTGAAAAATTATAAATGCATGTGATTTCCCACTTCCTAAGAATTCTTATATAGAAAACTATTTCTATAAACTCTATTTCCAGCTATGTACCACATTCTTGAACACCAACCCAAACCTGAGACTACAGACTGCAGCAAAAAGGGGACCATGTGAGAGAAATGTTTCAGGGGTTATCAAACCCAATCAATGTTTACAGCTTTGATACCGAGAAAGAAAAAATGAAAACTCTGGTGTTTAGTCCAAAGTTCTTAATCTTTTTGAAATTTTCTTCTATAAAAATCAAGTAATTGTGTTAAGTGATTCTCAAGGTAGGTTCAGCTTTAGAACTATGAATTTCAATAATACTGATAGAAATGAAAAGAAAAAAATAGATGATATAAAAGAAAGAAGGAACAAAAGGTGGAAAAGGCACATCATCATTTAACCTGAATGTGAATCTGTGTGAATACCTTATCTGAAATTCAAATAAATTAAATAAACAAGCAGACAACTAAATAAATAACACAGATCATAACTAGCTATTTTATACTAAAAATATTTAATATCCACTTGGCCCTCAGTTGTTTCATGAATTATTCATGTATCCCTTTGGGTATGACCTGTAGTTGATCGAGTTATATGGCATCACTGATATGGGCAGTGTCATGCTTAGCTTGTAGCAGTGGTAAATTGAAGGTGGTTTATGGGAGGAATGCTAAAGGTGAATGTAATAAATCTAAAAAGTAGCTTCAGTTCATTTAAAAGTCTGTGAAATATAAATGACAACTCAAGAATGTGTAGTGGGACACCTAGATACACAGTTTCTTTGTTTGCTAACAGATATGAAAGTTAACTTTTGCCTCATGGTCATGAGCATTTATAAAGAAAAGCAATTTATGGATGTCCCTGCTAAAAGTAAAGATTTGTGGATGCCTTTTTTTTTTTAATCAACTCTACCTTCTAAATATTCTATTAGAGACAAATGAATATGGATATTTAGTAAGAATGTAGGAGAGATCAATATGCATGTATTTACTGGCTGAATTTAAACTTTAGCAAGCAAAAGTTCTGCATTAAAAAGAATCTAGTTTAGATTTATTTATATGCACAAAGGAACAGTTGGAATAGAAGGATATTTTGAAATTCAGTCAGACAGATCACTGGAGGGAGCTCTAACTTAATGTCAAAATCACAAATGAACTCTACTTGTTCTTAAACTTCATGTGCAGCCTAGTGGACCCCCCCCACCAACAAAAATCAATAATAAGTAAGAAAAGTATCCAGGAAAATGTATTTTGTGGCTCATAATAAGATGCATCTGCCTAAAAATAAATACTAAGAACCAGTAATATTTATTTTGTTTATAAAAAGGAAACACTGACAAAACCACAGGATAAGAGGGGTACAACTCCACACAATTCCTACCACCAGAACTCCATATCCCATCCCCTCCCTTGATAGCTTTCCTATTCTTTCACCCTCTGGGAGTATAGATCCAAGGTCATTGTGGGATGCAGAAGGTGGAAGGTCTGGCTTCCTAGATGAACATGGGCATACTCCCAGCCTGCCTCTCTCTTTCCCTAGTAAGACAAAGTTCTGGGGAATTAGAGCTCCAGGACACATTGGTACAGTTGTCTGTTTAGGGAAGTCTGGTTTTCTGGTCCTTTTTCCAGCCATGACATCATCTCCCCAGACAATAACTTGTATCTACCTGCATATCAGATTTCAGGATAGGGGGTGGTGGTGGGGGGGTAGAACCAGCAATATTTAAGCCAGCTGAAACACAGAGGTGTGTGTCATGAAAGCCATAATGTGGACTTTGTATAGAAAGTATTATGTGAAGAAACATTTTATAACAGTCTCCACCCCATAACAAATATGACTCACAATGATCATTACTCTCAAGGTTAACTGGAGTTTACAGAACTGATTTAACAAGTTCTGATGCGTCCTTCTTAACAGGGGATGGGGTGGAAAGGAGATTTTTATATGGAAAACCAAGAAATATTATGCATGTAGAAACTATTGTATTTACTGTCGAATGTAAAACATTAATAATAAAAAAAGACTCTGGGGTGGGTGGGTGGGGAGAATACAGGTCCAAGAAGGATTCAGAGGACCTAGTGGGGGTTGTATTGTTATATGGGAAACTGGGGAATGTTATGCATGTACAAACTACTGTACTTACTGTTGAATGTAAAACATTAATTCCCCAATAAAAAAATCAGAAAACAATAATATTGCATCCACTGATCACAACCTAATCAACGTAACCAGTGCCACCCCAGCATGCTTCACTTCAGACTGTGTCCAGAGACTTCAGGTGTGGAAAGACAACCCTTCAGCTTCATCACTCGGGTGAGACCTTTCCTTTCATAGTATTCTCTAATTCCATCTCAGGTGGTTCACTTCCTAACAAAGTCCCAAAACCTAGATATAGACCAGGTTCCAGGAGATAAAGCATATTTTCACAGGTATCCATAAACTAGGGCATAATATATGCTTGAAAGCAGTAGTATACTAGAGTTTGCAGTGAGTACCCCCCCAACACTTTATCTCCACTATTCCATCCTTTGGGTCCATGACTCTTCAATAATTTGTTTGGCTTTGTATGTTAACTCTCTTTTCAGCCACCAGGTTCCAGATGCCATCAGGATGCCTGCCAGGTTTCTCTGGACTGAAGACTCCACCAATGCATCCTGGAGCTCAGCTTCCCCAGAGGCTCACCCTTCTAGGGAAAGAGAGAGGCAGACTAGGAGTATGGATCGACCAGTCTGTTGTTAAAATTCGGAGGCTCTTGCTGGCCGGGCTTGCTTCACGGGCAGGTAACAGAGACGACCAGAGACATGCAGCTGGGCAGGGAAGCTGTATTTTTTTATTGAGGAACAACGATTAATAAACTAACCCAAACTAATCACCAAACAGAACTCTGTTGCCTCTTTCCCCCGTGGTGGCGCCAAGCACTCTCTTACTCTGGAACTCTGGAACTCTCTTGGGGTTCCTTGGGGCGGAGACAAGTAGGCCCGCGAAACTAGCAAGACTGAACCAATTTGCTTGGCAGGGGGAGAGCTAGAACAACCCAATGTAAAGCATACAAGGCTAAATTCTTACTAGTCAAAGTTAAATTAAAAAAGGTTTTCAACATAATTCTCATAAAGATAAAATTAGCTTACATTTAAAGTCTGAGATAAAAATTAGTTAACAATCAATATATTTTAACTAAGTTGGTCTAAACAAAACCTGCGCACACCTAAGGTGTGTCTCCATCTTAAGTGGGTGGAACAAAAGGTTAAATAGACTTGTTGATATGTAAAACTCTCGATTACCTTCTCTATTAGAAATGATAGATTACACAATGGCTATGCTAATTATTCTCATGCCTGAGATTTTCTTTCCTGCGCACACCTAGGGTGTGTGTGTCTCCATCTTGAATGGGTGTAACAAAAGGTTAAAAAGACGTTGTTGATATGTAAAAGTCTCAAATTCCTTCTCTATTAGAACGTTAGATTGCGCTATGATTATGCTAATGACGTTTTGTTTCATAGTAAGTAAATTGCAGCCAGCTGCCTTTGGGACTCTAGGCCGTTCCCCGCCCCCATGCAAATGTCTGTCGAGACAAGTACCCCCCCCCCCAGAGGCAAGAAATGTTTTTTTTTTAAGCTGATTAAGTTTTGCCCACAGAGGCCAAAAAAAAAGGCCCCCTCAGGCCTTCCCTTGGCAGCACACTGGTTCTTGTTACTTGCTTACGTGTTTCTCCATGTTTGTGCCAATTTCTTTTTTAAAAATACCTGTATGATAGAGGTTTCTGTTCACCCCACACCCATGATACTGTGGTCATTTAGTGAAAAAGAAAAGGGGGAATTGTTGTATGCTTTACATTGGGTTGTTCTAGCTCTCCCCCTGCCAAGAAAATTGTTTAAGTCCTGCTAGTTTCGAGGGCCTGCTTGTCCCCGCCCCAAGGAACTCTGAGAGAGTTCCAGAGTTCCAGAGTAAGAGAGTGCTTGGCGCCGCCGTGGGGGAAAGAGGCAACACAGTTCTGTTTGGTGATTAGTTTGTCTTAGTTTATAAATCGTTGTTCCTGAATAAAGAAATACAGCTTCCCTGCCCAGCCGTATGTCTCTGGTCATCTCTGTTACCCACCCGTGAAGCTAGCCCAGCCAGCTGGAGCCTCCGAATTTTAACAACACCAGTCAATGCCTATGTTTAGCAGGCAAGCAATTACAGCAGCCAGACCTCCCACCTTCTGCAACCCACAAAGACCCTGGGTCCATACTCCCAGAGGGACAGAGAATGGGAAAGCTATTGGGGAGGGGATGGGATATGGAGATTGGGTGGCGGGAATTGTGTGGAGTTGTATCCCCCCATCCTATGATTTTGTTAATGTCTCCTTTCTTAAATAAATAAATAAGTAAATTTAAAAAAAAGAAAAAAGAAAAAAAAGAGATGTGAATGATTTCTTGGGCTCATCTTTAGCAAATCACAACTGTGTATATTGTGTACCTGTGTAAGATCAGCTTAGTTAAAGGAGTTTTGTTTTTCAAAGGTTAAGTGGTGTATTTGATACTACCCTGGACTGGAAGTGAGAATATACAAATTTTGTAGCACTTGAATTAATTCCTTGTGAATCTTTGGGCTTTGCCATCTTTATGATGAAAATGTAAATATGAAAGGGCCAAACTACATGCTTTTAAGTTATAACCAATGAATATTGAACTAAGATTGTCATTTGCTTTTTTCATTACTGACTGTTTATTATATGCATTCATAAATAATGACACAGTCTTCAGGTCTGCCATTCAGAAATGTATAAAATACTGAGTTTAACTTGAAACGCACACCACACACACGTACACGCACACACACACACCGTTTTCTTTTCTTTTTTAAAAAATATTTATTTATTCCCTTTTGTTGCCTTTGTTGTTTTATTGTTGTAGTTATTATTGTTGTTATTGATGTCATTATTGTTGGATAGTACAGAGGGAAAAGGGGAGGGGGAGAGAGGGAGGGGGAGAGGAAGATAGATACCTGCAGACGTGCTTCACAGCTTGTGAAGCAACACCTCTATGGGTGGGGAGCTGAGGCTTGAGCTGAGCTCCTTCTGCTGGTCCTTGTGCTTTGTGCCACCTTCGCTTAACCCACTGTGCTACTGCCTGACTCCTACACACCATTTCTAAAATATACCATAATGCTTCTGACCCAAGCATATTTCCTTCCTCCTCATATTTCCTATCCTTAGAAAGGATAATCTGGTTCATTTGTTTTGTTTTAAATGACTCCAGCTAAGAAGAAAATAGGTAAATAAAAAAAAGTCTTTCAAGGGATATGAATATACTCAGGACCAAGCCATGCCTGGTGAGAAGGAAAGTCTTTTGGCCAGCACTGGTTGAATTAAGATGTTAACATAAGAGAGGCACATAATGTGTGGCATATGACACAAAATGAAAATGTTTCACTCAATAATTAAAATTTTTCTTTCTTGTTTTTTAAAGTATCATCAAATAGTACTTGCAGACCCTTAAACAAAGTACTAGGAAGATGGAGCTGCATGTGAAAGCACAGTTCACAGAGTCACAGGGTAGGTCTTCCTGGAGACACGGAGACACTAGATTCCATCTAGTGGGCACATGGAAATGGGTTTGAGTCTAATAGTATTTGCTATGGAGAACTATAATACAAATAGAACATCATAAATGTTCCTGAGTGTTGATATTTTTCAGGTGAGAAATTGTTTCAACAAAGAATCTGTGATTGTGTTTGGACCAAATCCTAAGAAGAATAATTAGTTAAATAGTTTTGGAAAGGTTACTGAAGAAAAGGGAGGTGTTAGAATTACAAGTCAATTTTGTTTATTCCAATTAAAACTCTCAGTCTGAGAAGATGTAATGGCTTCTTACAAATAGTTTCAAGACTTTGGAAAGCCAGCTGGAGAAATAAACAGTGGCACAGAGTGACAAAAAATATCCTGGAGTGATTGGCAAAAAGTGTATGTGTGTGTGTGTGTGTGGGGGGGGGGGTTACTTTCAAAATAATGGAGATGTTTTAGTTTACCTCCACTACCCATAGCCTTGAAACAATTAAAACAAAATATTCACAAGTTTAGCAGCATAATATTTTGTATATTTTTCTAACATTTTATTTGTTGTTTGGTCCTATTATTCCATTTTGTGGTGTGTGGGGAACAAGTGGGAGAAGGGCTGTGGAGGAGTGAGAGTTTACCAGTAAATAAAATGTTTGTAACATTCTCCAGGATACTTTGTGAATGCAAAACAACTTTGGGGCTGTTTTCTGTTTTTTGTTTTTTGTTTTTCTATTTGTAATTACTATTATTCTGTATTCATTGACTTCATGACAGTGATCCTCAGCAATCATTTGTTAAACTCTTTTGTTGTCATTGTTTCCATGAGTTGTTGCTGGAACTCTGTGCCTATATAATACCACCACTTTCTGTGAATTATTATTATTTTCTTTCTTAAGTATCGATTGAGAGGCAGAGAGAGATGAAGAGACACAGCTGTACTGCTCCACTACTAGTGGACCTTCCCCTATTCATGGTGCTTCCATGTGGTGCCTGGGGCTTAAGCATAGGTCCTTGAGCAAGGTAAACTATATCTTGACCCCCTTAGCAATATTTGTTATTTGAGCTCAGTGCTCCAAGTAAATTGTACTGATATTTTAGGTAATGTCTTGTGATTTGCACTGGCTGAAATCTGGAATAAGATAAATCACAGCTATGAATTTGCTCTCTCTATGAAGATATGCTTCACTACCTCAGAGGGGTGCTAATATCACCTCTGGAATTGTGTTGTAGAAAGCTATCCTCCTGCCAGCTGTGTGCAGGTAGATTTATGTTAATACCTCTCACACCTTTCTTCCCTCTATTCCAGGTAGCAAGTCTCCTATTCTTTATATTCCTCCCTGTATTAAAACTTATGCATTTGAAATCTGAATTTCATATTTTTTCAAATATATATATATATTCACTACTAGGGTTATCACTGGAGCTTAGTGGCTGCACTATGAATCTATTTCACCTGTCACACATTTTTTTTCTTCTTTCATTCTCAATCTCCTTTCTTTCTTTCTTTTTTTTAATTTTTTTTTAAATTTTTTAAAAATTTATTTATTTTAATATTTATTTTATTTATTTATTCCCTTTGTTGCCCTTGTTGTTTTACTGTTGTAGTTATTATTGTTGTCATTGTTGGATAAGACAGAGAGAAATGGAGAGAGGAGGGGAAGACAGAGAGGAAGAGAGAAAGATAGACACCTGCAGACCTGCTTCACCGCCTGTGAAGCGACTCCCCTGCAGGTGGGGAGCCGGGGCTCGAACCGGGATCCTTATGCCAGTCCTTGTGCTTTGCGCCACCTGCGCTTAACCCGCTGTGCTACAGCCCGACTCCCCCTTTCTTTCTTTCTTTCTTTCTTTCCTTCTTTCTTTCTTTCTTTCTTTCTTTCTTTCTTTCTTTCTTTCTTTCTTTCTTTCTTTCTTTCTTTCTTTCTTTCTTTCATAGGATAGAGAGAAGGAAGAAGGAAGTAGAGAGGGTGAGAGAGTGAGAGACACCTGCAGACTGATTCAGCACTTGTGAAGCTTCTTTTGCCCATTAGGTGGCGACCAGCAGCTTGAACTTGAGACCTTGCATGTGACAATGTGTGAGCTCAAGCAGGAACACCACTGTCAGGAGTCCAACTTTGAAGTTCTCTCCTGCTCTTTCTCCTCCTTCTTTTTCTTCTCTTCCTTCTCCTCCCCTACAATACTCCTCTTCCTTCTTTGGAGAAAGATAGGCAGATAGAGAGACAGGGATTATAGCACTGATACTTCCTTCAATGTGGTAGGGACCTAGCAGACCAAATACACTATTCAAGGAAACTGTTTCTCTGGACCAAAGTTCTTTATGTTCTGCAGCAGTTCCTTTTCTTCTGAGTGAAAAAGTAGTTTGTCACTGGATGGCTATATTCATGGATGCCCTTCTAAAGTAATGCATACTCTTTCAAGCCTGCTGCTATTAAAATTTTGAACTAAATGAATGTTTGAAAGGCAGAATTTATATAATAGGGAAGATGAGGAGGAGAGATCCTTTGGATTAAGGGTGATATATTGTGATCTTAATATAGAGTTTCTTATTTTAAAAAAGAATGGCATCCTATTTATGAGATGTTACATTTCACCCTTTTGGTGATAAAGATGTTGACTGATAGGAGATAAGTTGGAAAAGTTAAAATTTAGGAATATGAAGACATGTCTTAATTATAGCCTTTGCACTATATTCATTATGAAGGTGGATTTAATTTAAATTGTGTCTTCAGAGATAATGCTCTAGGGATAAATTAAATATGAAACTATTTCATACTGAACTCCATTAGTTATTTCTTTAGTTGATCCTCTTGGGAAGCATGGACACTGTTAGCTTACATTTCCTGATTCAACTGTATTTTGTGGTGTTATGATACAGGTCCAAAAAACACTGTGGAATGTAGTATGCAAAAGCAAGCTTTACTTAGAATTTTAGAGTCAAAATGACTGGAGAGAAAATGTGGTAATTATAGCTTAACATAATAATGCCAAGAACACAGCCTGCCATGAAGCTGCTTCAATCACCATCATTATTACCACAGGTTTTAGAAGCCATTAATTGCAGAATTAAAAAAAAAGTCTTAAAAAGACAAAAAATATTATTTTCATTTATGCAAATGATACCACCTAATAAGCTTTCTGGAGTTGAGGAATTATTTTCCTTATTATCATAAGAACTTTCCTTCAGCATACTGCAAAGCAGTATTTTGTTGAAGTTAAAATCTCACTGACTACATAAGCAAATAAGGACATTTCTATTCAGATATTTAGGTTGTTTTACACTATTAATTTTGAACTTAAAAGTTTACAAAGATAATATGGAGAATTCCTGTGTGCCCTTCACCTAACTTTCCTGAATATTTGCATATGAATTAAATATTTTGGTGGTGAACTTATTGTGCTATCTGTACCTGTTAACAGGTAAAAGTAAAAACTACTGTTTGTGTTGGTGTTTATAAAAGTGAAAGGTTTATTGGGTACATAAAAACCACAATGGGAAATCGGCAAGAGAGAAAGCTAACTAGCCCTGGGGCAAAAGCATGAGCACCAGTGTTTGGCCAGAATACTTGATGGTTCCAAGAGTAAACTAGACAAGGACAGCAATAGTCAAAGAGGGAAAAACCAAAGTGCCAAACTTCTGCCAGATGCTTGCTTAAGCAATCTCATATCCACACTCCCTAGTGAGTTTACCTCCTGTGCTAGCCTATGTTCTTGATGTCAGCCATATGCTAATTATGTACTTAGCTCATAATTTCAATTGCTTACAGTCAATAAAAACAATGTATTCCCACACATGTTGATTCCAGTGGTGAACATCTAAAATAGAATGTTTAAATGCAATGGTACTTTAATTACAATATACCATGGGATGATGATAAAAGCCAGGAAATTAACATTATTATAATGATATTAACTGAACTACTGATACTATTTGAATTCATTAATGCCTCTCCCACCCCCTTTTTTTTTCCCTGGCACAGTATCCAAAGACCCTGCAGTTCATTCAGTTCTGAAATCTACTTAGTTACCTCAAATTTGTGAAAAGGGTCATATTTCAACCAATATTCATTTCTTTGAATTGAATTATAAGGTAAATCAGAGTCACTTTTGGGAATTCTAAAGAACTATTATTTGTACTACTAGACATTTCAAATTATTAAAAATTTCTTAGCTGGGGAACAGCATTGGCACACCTGGTTGAGTGCACATATTACCATGTACAAGGGCCAGGATTTGAGCCTCTAGTCCTCACCTGCAGGTGAGAAAGCTTTACGAGTGGTGAAGGAGTGCTTCAGCTCAATTTCTCTCTCCATCTCTATCTTCTACTTTCTTCTCAATTTCCCCCATAATAAGTAAATTAATATCTTGAAACAAGAGAGACTTCTTAGATAACTTTATATGTATATATTTAAAATTATGAATTAAAACCTTAAAATCTAGAATTTTTAAAAGAATTTTTTCTGCATATTATTTGCTTAATGACCTGTCTGGAGCAGTTTAAATCTAAATAAGTCTTTGTGATTAACTTTTTGGTTTAAAATTTAGAATTTTGGGGAAGAATGAAATTAGTATAACTGATGTGTAGCCCCCAAAATTTAAGAAATAAATTATATTAACTTTGTAACATAAGTATTATGACCATTTTGCTTATTCAAATAACTTACATTTCAGAGTAGTTTAGTCAAAATGTGCATACAAGCACTTGCGTATATTTTTTCTAACTTAATTTTAGGTCTTTTGAAGGCATTGTTTATAAATATGATTATAATTGTATATGTAGTCTGTAAGTATGTGTATGTATAATTCTCTATAGTATTGCAAAGCTCTGTAATGAAAGCATACAGAAAAATATATACTATATAATAGGAGCTATTTAGTCTAAAATGAATGCCCTATGTCATCAGTTTGGAGTACAAAAGAAGGTCACAGTTATTTTGCAAATTAAATTGATATGGCTATACTCCCATTTACCACTTAAAGTATGTCTCCTCTCTGCCTCCGGGATAGTCTTCTGAGCATTCTGAATTCTGACAGGGTTTCCTTATAGTTAAACCTCAACTCATTTCACTTTCACTGGCATTGGGAACTTACTCTGCTGATATCTTTGGAATCTGATTATTTTTTTTTCTGCAGCCCTGGACTAGTTTCTATTGGAGTGGATTCCTATAGCTTCTTATCAAACTGGGGATGCTCTCTATACTCTGTACTTCACTCTTATATTGAAAGTTACAGCACTGACAACCAAAGCTATCTGGTTTTCTACTCCTGAAATATCATGTTTAGTTCCTAGATCCTTGGAGAGTGAGTACTGAAGGTTTCTCTACATATTGCCACCATCATGTCATCTGGTTTCCTAATGTCTACCTACTGTTGAGAGAGAAATAGATAGATAGATAGATAGATAGATAGATAGATAGATAGATAGATAGAGATTGGAGAGAATAAAATAGTTGTAGTTGAAATAGGGAGGAGAAAATCCCAACGTGCTGTTTATTATAGTCATCTGATACCAGTCTTCACCTGAATTTTTGGTTTCACTATCTTATATTCAAAGGAGGTACAAAACAAGTTAAAAATAATTTTATAGTAAAAGAAATGAGACCTGTATATTGCAAAATATATACTGTATTCAGTGGGGAAATGATCTAAGCTTGTTGGACATGACCATAGTTTTTTATTTTTATTTTTTTTTTTTAGAATTTTGAAATCTTTACTTATTTATTGGATAGACACAGCCAGAAATTGAGAGGGAAGAGGATGTTAGAGAGGGAGAGAGACAGAGAGACACGTTCAGCCCTGCTTCACCACTCATGAAGCTTTCCCCCTTCAGGTGGAGACCAGGGACTCAAACCTGGGTCCTTGCATATTATAATATGTGTGCTCAACCAGGTGCGCCACCACCTGGTCCCTATCATAGTTTTTAAGATATTTTTTTACCCTATTTGTATCTGTTTCTTATCTGAAAGGGAGGAGTTTGAATAATATCAGTTTCTGGTCTCAGAATAAATCTACATAGAAGCATCTAACATCTAATGAACTAAAAAAAAAATCCTCAAGTACAAAATCCATAAAATGCTATAAAAGATGTTGTAAAATTTTAGTATACTCAATTGTGATTATGTTTTTACAGGTCAAAACCTAGCTCATTTAAGATGAAAGTCTGTAGCCAGTTATAAGGAGGATCAACTCTTTCTTTTTGGAGGAGTAAATATTAACACAAGAGCAAGGTCTTCAGATCATCCCATTTAATTTAGTGTACCTTATTTTTTACATAGAGAGATGAAAACAATCTTAATGGAATGGAAGGAAGAAAGGTGAAATGTTATCCTGGAACTATACTTAGAGAATATACTTTTTCTCTTCCTCCTCCTCTTTCTCTTTAATTCTGTGTTTCTTTGGAGATGGCTTAGGGGGTACTGAAAAAATAGGTTATATGGCAACAGAACTGTCCTGCCTCTTGTGGAACACCTTGGTATCAAACAAAAGCACAATCTCTGTTATTATATTTTATGCACAAAAGTAACCACTGCATTTCTCTGCTGTGTGAAGACTACAAAAATTGGCATGCAATATTTTTAGAAAGAAGAAAAACTGTAATGTAAACTTCAAAAGGGCCGAAAATTTTGACTTTTTGTTTTATGCTGTAGTTAGAATTTCTGGAATAGTAAATAGTTCATACTTACAACAATATATTAGTTACTCTGCTTGCCTGATTGCTGAACTAGATAATAATGCAGGTAAGGTTGATACTGTTTGATTGTTGAAAAGATTTGAACAATAAAAGAATATTTTATTTCAAAAAAATTAACTGTTATTTTACGTATTATTCTTCATATCCAACTAGTGTAAAAAAAAGCAAATCCTGAAATTAGTTATAATGCAAATGTGTAAATTAATTCTGATTTTTGTTTTGAGGTTGATTTATATTTTTGTTGTTTACTTTTTCCAATTGTTCTATCATTTTGTGTGTTTTTTATATTTTTAATTTTTATTTAATGATTAGATGGAGATAGTCAGAAATCAACAGGGAAGGGGGAAAAAGAGAGAAAGAGAGGCACCTACAGCACTGCTTCAGTACTTTTTCACTACTCAGAAAGCTTCCCTCCTGCAAGAAGGAACCAAGGACTTGAACCTGGTTCCTTGTACATTGTAACATCTGGGCTTAACCAAGTGCATCACCACCCAGCCCCATGAATGGTTCTCTAAAAGTTTTTCTCACTGCTTTTATTTGTACTTTCTATGGATTTCTGTTCCATATTTTATTTTGTGGTAAATATGAGTGTTGTGTCTGACTAACTATATTTCCAACAGTTTTTTTAAGCTGGTCTCATCTAACCATCATTTGTATACCACACCTTCAGTTTTCCCCTCACCATTCCTGTATTATTGTTCTTTCCTGTTGTGGCTAGCTCTGTTATATTGCTGAATACCATCTGTAGTTTATGCTTTTCTGCTTCTTCTTTTCTTGTAAGACACATTTAAATATTTCTTGCAAAGCTGGGATGGTGGTGGAAATGTTCTTTTGCTTTCCTGAGTTTGAGAAGGCCTTTATTTTCCCCTAATTTGACAGTTAAAACATTCATGGCTAGCAATTCTTATATTTTAATATTTTCACTCTACTTTATTCTCAGTTCTAACATTTATAATACCAAATTGGATGAAAGCCTAACAGACGTTATATTATTTTCTTCTTTGTCAAGCAGCTTTTTTTATTTTACTTTGAGTTTTGATAGCTTTATAATGATATGTCTTAGTGTAGGCTATTTTAGATTCAGAAATGGGTGTTCTCTCATATTCCTGGATGTCTATGTCCTGAACATCACTCAGGTATCAAAAACTGTTATGACTTCTTAGAATATGGTCCCTAATTTATTTTCTCTTTCTTTTCCCTCTAGTAGTCCTATAACTCTCACATTCCTCTTTATAGTGATGTCTTCTATTTCCAGGGGAGTTGCTTCATTTTTACCTAAATCTCTTTTTTCTCCCTCATCTATGAATTCGTAGCACTTAGTGTATCATCTAGTTCTGATATTTTCTTCTCTGTCTCTTGATTGAAATTCCTAGACTTGTCATTTGAGTCTGATGTACATTCAAGGTTATCTTTCTTACTGTATATTTTTTATTGTCTTACCGAGGGGATCACTCAAGTTCTGAATAGTTTTCTCTATCTTGAGATGATATTCCTGAATTGCCCTCCAAATAAACTACTAAATTCTTTCTTTGTAAGTTATCCAATTCTGTATTTTCCTAGAGTCCATTTTTCTGTGGACTGGCTCTTAGTATTATTTTTGAATGTTGATTTTTTTTCTGTTTGAGTATTTATCATGGCTGCTATTATTGAGTCATCGGGCGATCCTGTGTCTACAGTGTTATATTTCCTTTCAGTCTATATCTGTGGAGTAGAATATTACTAGTAAGGTAATTTGACTGTCTGGATACCTGAGAGGTACGATGCTTGCACCAAGATTTCTGTGAACTGTCATGTAGAAGCTATCTTATTTTCCTTTTCTCTTTCCTCCCTTTCTTTTCTCTCTCTCTCTCTCTCTCTCTCTCTCTCTCTCTCTCTCTCTCTCTCTCCTGTATACTTGGAGGAATGTATCTCACTTTCCCAGCCACTGTCCAGGCACAATATCCTGAAAAACTCTTTTGAGGCAGGTTGGACTGTATGCCTTTACACATTAATGTGTTCTTTTGTTGGATTAACAATTGTTTAGGAGAGATAATAGTTGGCTGCTGCGGTCACTCCTCCAAAAGTTTCACAGTGTGTAAATTCATTAACTGTGTTCTATTCTCTTTCTGAGGTTGCCTATGCATAATAAACATATTGTATTATGTGGTATTTTGATTTATATATGTTTGTTCTAATGTGTGTCTGTCCTCTAGATAATGGGGCATGATATCATTACAGGGTAGACAATAAATGCTCATTGAATGAACTCTTGATTGTCTGAATTAAGTAGGAAATTGGTACAGTGCTCAATAATAGTGGAAACTAGAAATATAGAAATATTATGAATATATACTTTACATAGTAATGTAGACAAACTTCAAAGTTTCTCATTCTTTGGTTGCTTTTAAAGTTCACTTTAGTATTTGTATAACTTTCATTTGTATACAAATTTAAATTGTTTTGACTCCCATCCTTTTTTCCTTAGTAGACTCCAGCTATCAGCAGATGAAGTAAAACCCTAATTCTACCTCACCCTCCAGCACATCACTAGCTAATGGAGTTTTACTAAAAGGCTATATCTCCTCATCACTTTATTGAATTTTTAGAATTGCTTCCTTAGTGCAGTTACAAGGTTTTGAAGAGTTCTGTTTATAGAGTTGGTGATTGGGTAACATATTTTGAGTGAAGGTATAAAGAGCTCATGAGTAACAAAAGTAGAAAAGAAGAAAATATATAGATTGAATCTAAGGATGTTAAAAGTGTAAATTTAGCTTTTTTCTCAGACAACAGCCTCCTGCCTTTAATTTTTTTTTTTTTTTGGTACATTTGAATGGGGTACATGGAAGACTGAGCTACTTTTAAGAAAGGCTTTCAATGTGACTACTTTTTTTAAATTAAATAATAGTTTTTCAAATGATTTTGATTAAAAATGATGTTTAAACTTAGTCTTCTTGTTTTTTTCTGGTAAATTTCTCTGCATAAATGTGTCTTTTATGTAGAAAGTAATATTTGAGGTTGAGAAAAATGAAGACAGGTACCAGGGCCATCTTGCAGAGAAACTGTCCTCAACCTGAAATTTAATTAAAATTTTTCATTTCATTACCATAGATTGCAACATTGGTAGTAAACTCTCCTTTCTTTGGAATCAGCACTAATCCAATTCATGAAAATTCAATTTAATTGTCATCCTTAGTCTGCAAATTTTGTGAGTGAATGTAAGGAAGTGAAAACTTTGCAATGGAGATAACCTGAAAGGATATATTTGACTTCTTACTTCGAAAAGTCTGCTTCCTAGGAACTTAGATAAAGTAATTCAATTTTATTAATGAAGGAATTGCTTATTGATGCTGTCCTTTCATATCACCAGACATAAATGTGAGTCAACTGATATCATTAATTATCATATATTCTCTTTAAATCAGTCATTTTGTTAACTGTAATTTTCTTAAATAGCAGATTTCACCTTAGTATATACCTTGCTTCAGATGACCTCAGTATGACTGAAAAAATGGTGAATGCTGATCTTTAATGACTATTTTATTATTCAAATGTAAAATCTTAGTAAAGATTATGAAAAAATATTTCTAGGAATATGTGTCATTATTAGCTAATAGTGTAGACATTATCAGAATTATATGTAAGGCAGGATTATATGTAAGACTGTACCAAAATACATTGTGATTTACCTGCCATGTGAAAATGATGATTATTTTGCTATTAATGTTTGTGGTTAAATGGATTTGAGCTCTAAAAAGAGATTGTAACTTTTCCAATATCTAACTTGTCTTAATTTAAACTCGGATTTTAGCATTTAAAAAAAAATTGATACTTGGGAGTCGGGCTGTAGCGCAGCGGGTTAAGCGCAGGTGGCGCTAAGCTCAAGGACCGGCGTCAGGATCCCGGTTCCAGCCCCCGGCTCCCCACCAGCAGGCAGGTCCCTTCACAGGAGGTGAAGCAGGTCTGCAGGTGTCTGTCTTTCTCTCCCCCTCTCTGTCTTCCCCTCCTCTCTCCATTTCTCTCTGTCCTATCCAACAACAACGGCATCAATAATAACTACAACAATAAAACAACAAGAGCAACAAAAGGGAATAAAAAAAAATTGATACTTTAACCTCAATGTGCAATTCTGGTCCAAGGAGAATGATTCAAAACTTATTGTATTTTTCAAATGAGGTGATGTAACTGATTCAATCATTGTGTCTTATCTCGCAAGGACTGCATTGAAAACATACCAATAGTCCACCAATGAAATAAATGCATGTACACATACCTACATATGTCCACACTGAAACTCACTTGCATGTAAGCACAGTGGAAACTGCATTTTTTGGAAGAAATAAATTTCTCATTTCTAAGCTAAAATATTTTAATTGTATTTTCTACTTTTTTAGGAAAGGTGAATGAAACATCATCACTATCATTTTGGATCTTGAAATTTTCATAAACCTCTTCTCATTTG
Organism: Erinaceus europaeus; assembly: GCF_950295315.1. Lineage (NCBI taxonomy): Eukaryota > Metazoa > Chordata > Mammalia > Eulipotyphla > Erinaceidae > Erinaceus > Erinaceus europaeus. The sequence goes on from NC_080169.1 coordinate 77,677,630, forward strand.
GGTTTAAGTACAAAACATATTCCATCTTGAAAAGACATCAGAGAACAAATGCACTTAGAATAGACATGTAGCTAATCAGTGTACTTAGCTTACCTACTATGATAAATTGGGACCCTTTTGGTCACATGGGAGCTTTTAGCTACAGAAAACAAATTCCCCCAGTTTCTTGTTGAATTTGAACTCTGTCTGCGTAGTCATGCTATTGAAATCTCTATGTAAGGTACATTTTGTCCTTCCTAGGTTTGGCCATTCATTCTGTTGTCAGTGTTCACATTAAGTCTGGAAAAGAGACACCATTGGCATTGTTTTAACCTGTGTTTTTTAAAATATATATTTATTTTTTATTCCCTTTTGTTGCCCTTGTTGTTTTATTGTTGTAGTTATTATTGTTGTTGTCATTGTTGGATAGGACAGAGAGAAATGGAGAGAGGAGGGGAAGACAGAGAGGAGGAGAGAAAGATAGACACCTGCAGACCTGCTTCACTGCCTGTGAAGCGACTCTCCTGCTGGTGGGGAGCCGGGGTTCGAACCAGGATCCTTATGCCGGTCCTTGTGCTTTGCGCCACCTGCGCTTAACCCGCTGCGCTACAGCCCGACTCCAAACTTGTGTTTTTTAATTACTTTTATAGCAACATAATTTCAAAATTTATGGGCAATATTTGAATGAGTTACAAGTGGCTGGGATTATGAAGTGATAAAAATAAATGAAAACTATTTCATATTTTAATTAGTTTTAATTTGTTCTTAGAGTTGAAAGAAAATAAAGTTGTGCCACAGGGGTCATAGCTTGGAAGAAGGTAGAAGTTTCTGCCTTAGAGTGTTAAATGAAAAGTAGAATGGATCATGGAGGCACAACAATCACGGAACTATATTTAATTACCATCATCTTCGTTGAGAGCTAGAAAGATTACTCCCCATGTAGGGAACTTCCTTGTTATGTTGGCAGTCCAGGTTCAAGCCTTCACCACATAAAAGTGCCACTCTGCTGGGGGAAGTTCCAGTGCTCTGATGTTTTTCCCTCATTATCTCTCTCTCTTTTTCCTTCTTTCCACGTGAATGAAAAGTCAGTCTATAAGTAATGCAATTGCACAGGAAGAGGCCCAGCTACACACATGAGCACACACACACACACACACACACACACACACACACACACACACACACACACACCTTCATTGAAATGGCTTCCTGTACATAACACCCATATTTTTTTCCATAGGTAATATTCTGTTGATTGTAGATGAAGTTAAATGAAATTCACCAGTATAAAAGTATGACTGTGAATTAGCCCTTTAATCTTATGTTTATTGTTCTTGAGGAACTCATGTTTTTTACATGAAAAACAAATATACATGCAAAATATAAGACAACAACACTATTTGTAAGTTGATAAAGTTTTGGTTAGAATAAACTATTATCAGAATTTAGAAATGAATAACTATGATCTGAGGTTATTTAGGAAATACTCCTCAGCTGAATGTTCATAGAAATATAGCCCAGATTTAATAATTTACCAGTTTGTTGTATAAATACTTCCACAATGCCAGGATTCAACCTACACATATGAGATTTTTTAGCTAACTAAATTAATGAAAACAATGATTAGGTTTCTTTAGACAATTTGAGAAGGTAGCATCTTGTCTCAAAATTGATCTCAAACTCAAAGAAACTGAAGAATGAATGAGTGATAATTTGGCTATTTGGAATAGAAGACAAGACAATTTAAGAAGTGGTATCCAATTTTATGATAGAAGAATGGAACACAGCCTGGATGTCATTGACATATAGCATGTTATGGCCAGCTTTGGGTAAACTGAACACCAGTGAACTAGACATGACTCTAATAGCCCCTTTAGTATTTAAATGTCTTTATTTGCTAGACCAAGAAACGTTCCTGCTCAGGTGACTGGGGGGAAACATATGTTAATGGAGGGAATGAGAAGATGATATACATGGATGAAGAGAAAAAATTCCCTTGATTGGGTTCTTCCTGGGATTATTTGAGCAGTGAAAATAACTTTAGGCTGACTAACAGGAGAATAAAACAAATTGAGGAAGATTTGGGCCAGGGAATAAGAGCTGGAAAAACTAAAAAGGTTGGTGAACATAAATCTAATCATACTAAGTATGAAATGTTAAAGAAGAAAAGATGTCCTATGATTTACCTAGATACAAAAGACTGAAGCTCTAGTAATATGTATTTTAAAAAGGTATAACCCAGAAGTAAGGAGGGGAAGGATAATGGGAATCATCAAACATAAGGTGACATTTCTTGGCGTATATCCAAGTCAGAGAACATGAAGGAACAATACTAAATTGCTTCATTTTAGCCCTCAAGAACGTCCACTCTAAGTGAAACCAATTTATTTTTGCCAGTCAATGAATCTGAGTGTCTATAATATATAAATTTATTTTCCCAGTGAGTGCTTTAGGAACAAATATTTCTATACCATTCTTATCTGGTTCCTAGATTACAGATCTCCCTAGGTTTCTAAATTCTGATTTAACAACATTCTTGTTAAACTGTGATTGACAGTAGACATGCAACTTGTACTACAAAGTTCATATTTCAAGATGGAATATTTCTGCCTTATTTTCTGATGACTTTAAAATGTACTGTATCCCTACTGGTATTTTGACAGAGGTTGCTTCTGTTTTGTTTATGCATTAGGGATGATTTAATTTCCTTCTGCATTTGAAAGGAGTCTTTCATCAGTGTTTTTCCTTTCTCACTATCTTACATAGAGTTCAAAGCAAAAAAAAAAAAAATCCATAGCTTTATCCTTTTCCCTATTCAACATTTTGAAATGTATTCTTAGATGCTCTAATTCCAAACTCTCCTGAAACAGCTCTTGGCTGTTGCTTTCCAATATTTGACAAGTTTGGATAAGAATTCACATTTATTTTCTGTTCTTCTGTTGTACGGTATGGCATAAGATGTACAGAGAAACACACACACATGCACATGCATGTATGCACACACATAGACATACACACACACTTTACATAGATCCACTGCAATGATTTGAGTTATTGATAATTGTTAGAGTCATTGCATAGAGACCAGAAATTAAAATGGTTGTTTCATATCCTCTGACCATTCATTAAACAAGGCCTTAGAACTCATTTTCTCTATTACACATGTATCTAAAGATAGAATCTTACAAGCAGATTTATGCTAATAATGATTCCAGGAACTGGATTCTGGAAGGACAGAGCTAGTCAGTGGAGAATGTAATAGAACATTGCTCTATTTCCTTGACCTATTTCATCATTACCATAATAAAAACCACACTCCTTTTTCCTGCACCATTTTATATACTGTATGATTTTTGTGATCACCTGTGTTCAGTTCCTGCATAATGAATCCACTGCTCCTGGCCATTATTTTCCATTAGAGAGGGATGGAGGGAGGGAAGGGAAGAGAAAGAGAGAGGGAAAGAAAGAGAAAGAGAGAGAGAGAGAGAATGAGAATATCTGAAGCATTGCTTCACCAAGAAGAACCTAGAACAGTAGAAAGGGAAATATTTCCCTCTGTTAAGCCATTTATATATTTCTTAAATCAAAATATAAATTCTCTGCCTCATAATTATGGTTAACCCTTCGCATATAGGGGAGAGAAGAATACAGGACCTCAAAAATATGTCATTTTGGCACATGGATTATTTTGAGTTAAAAGCACTTAAGATCTAGCTGACTTACAAAAATATTTTACCTCTCCCTTGATGCCTAAAATTATATTGAGATTTATACCATGAAAAGAGGCATAATTAGCTGGTTTTTTATGTAGCAGAAAGACCAATCTGTATAGCGGCACAAACATATTTTACCAAACACTTGCTGTTCTCTTTTTATTGTGAATTTTATTCCTTTACTTTACTAAGACCTTAAACAGCTTTCTTTAACTCAAAGTGTTATAAAACCCTCAACTGTTTATCTTTAAGTCTCATGTATATGGGACTTTTGTATGTGTGAAATTCTTCTTCTACTCTTAATCTGTTTTATGTCAACTCAGTCATTAGATTTGTTGAGCTAAAGAGAAAAAACTTTCTTTTGCTGGGGCTCAGTGCCTGCCTGCACTATGACTTTACTGCCCCTGGAGGCCTTTCCACCCCCCATTTTATTGGATAGGACAGAGAGAAATTGAAAGGGGAGAGGAAGGTAGAGAGGGGGAGAAAAAACTAAACACCTGCATAACTGTTGCATCGCTTGTGAAGCAGTCCCTGGCTCTCCACCTGCAGCTCGAAGAACAAGCAATCTTGGTGAGTCCTTGAGCTATATTATGTGCCCTTAAAGCAGTGTACCATCCCCCCCAACCCCTGAGGGAAAATTTTCTATCCATATACATTTATTTTCATCTAAATTTAAGCTCCTTAAGAAAATGTAGTCTGAACAAAGAGCAGGGAGAAGACCAGGGCGAGGGGGCTTTGATGTCCTGATGCATGAAAATTGAAAAGGAACTAAGTTGGGAGTGAGAGTATTTTACAGACACCTATCATTCTGAGATAAGAAATTTACCCAGGTATCAACAACTGTACTATAAACTATTTTCTCTGCCAATAAAATTAATTCTTTATTTTAATTTTTTATTGGGGGATTAATAGTTTACAGTTGACAGTTAATTACAGTGGTTTGTACATGCATAACATTTCCCACTTTTCCATATAACAATACAACCCCCACTAGGTCCTCCTATCCCCATGTTCCAGGACCTGAAACCTCCCCCACATCCCAAAGTCATTTACTTTCGTGCAATACACCAACTCTAGTCCAAACTCTGCTTGTTTTTTTTCCCTACTTATCTTGTTTTCCAACTCCTGTCTATGAATGAGATCATCCCATATTCATCCTTCTGTTTCTGACTTATCTCACTTAACATGATTTCTTCAAGCTCCAAATAAAGTTATTTTTAAAAGAGAAGAAATAAATAAAATGTTTAAAAAATAGTCTGATGTCACTGTTATCTTTTACCTATGTATTTCTTAATACTCCACTTTTAAATTATATGTTTTCTGATCATATTGCATTCCCCAAAGTAATCCTTTGTATATTTTAGTGAGTTCCTGACAACAAGTCAATATCATTTTTAGTACTTATTTTTAGAGCTGTAGGAATTCACATTGAAGAATAATAGCAAAACATACTGTCCAAAATTGTGCCTCTGTGATATAAGGATTATTTTAAGTAGGTTATTTTCAACTGGGGTTGGGGGCTATGTGGTAACATATCTGGTGGAGCATATGTATTACCATGCTCAAGTGCCTGGGTTCAAGCAATGGACACTGAGGAAGGAAAGCACTAGGGGAGTCTGCGTAGGGTTTGAGATCCTTGATGAGGGGGGATCAGAATATGTAGCAGACCCTTGTTATGCAGAACTGGGAAACCATACACAGGTATGGAAAAGTGAGCTATAATTTGCTAATCCTCCAATAATTTTTAAATATTTATTTATCTATTTATTTTATCTATTTTTTTTCCTGTTTACAAAGCATTCTTTTTTTTGAGGTTTAGTTTTTTTATTTTATTTTTTTATTTAAGAAAGGATTAATTAACAAAACCATAGGGTAGGAGGGGTACAATTCCACACAATTCCCACCACCCAATCTCCATTTTCTACCCCCTCCCCTGACAGCTTTCCCATTCTCTATCCCTCTGGGAGCATGGACCCAGGGTCATTGTGGGTTGCAGAAGGTAGAAGTGGCTTCTGTAATTGCTTCCCCGCTGAACATGGGTGTTGTCTGGTCGGTCCATACTCCCAGTCTGCCTCTCTCTTTCCCTAGTAGGGTGGGTCTCTGGGGAAGCGGAGCTCCAGGACATATTGGTGGGGTCTTCAGTCTAGGGAAGCCTGGCCGGCAACCTGATGACATCTGGAACCTGGTGACTGAAAAGAGAGTTAACATACAAAGCCAAACAAATTGTTGAGCAATCATGGACCCAAAGCTTGGAATAGTGGAGAGGAAATGTTAGGGGGGTACTCACTGCAAACTCTAGTGCACTTCTGCTTTCAGGCATATATTTTGCAGTAGTTTACGGATACGTGTGAACATATGCTCTCTCTCACAGAAACTGGTGTATATCTAGGTTTTGGTTTTATTTATTTTATCTATTTTTTTTATTGTTTTGATTGTCACCAGGGCTATTGCTGGGGTTGGTGCCTGAATGATAAATCAATCCACTGCTCCTGGTGGCCTTGTCCTCCCCCTCTCCCCTTTTTCTTTCTTTCTTTTTTTTTTTTTTATTACATAGGGCACATAGAAATGGAGAAGAGAGGGGGAGGTAGTGAGGAAGAGACTGGGAGAAACACCTACAGATCTGTTTCACCCCTTGTGAAGCTCTCCCCCTGCTTGCGGCTAGCGAGGTCTTGAACCAGACCCTTGTGTGTGGTAACATGCATGCTCAACCTGGTGAGTTTCCTCTGGGCATTTTATTTATTTTTATTTTTCAATGAGATATACATTGATGAGAGAGAGAGGGGGGAGAGAGAGAGCAGTGCACTCACTGCTCAGCTCTGGCTAATAGTGAAGCTGAGGACTGAACACTTAACTTCAGAGTCGAGGTATGAAAGCCTTTTGCATAACCATTATACTATCTCTTGAGCTCAGAAGTATTTTTTCAAGGAAAATGTAAATGATTATTTCTGTGTATAACCCTGATTTATCTTCCTGCCTTACAATACATTATATTTTCCATTAAATTCTAGCTTTATAATAGATTTTGTCTTACAGGTACCATGTTTTTTTTAATTTCAGCACGCATGAGAGGCCATTGAAAAATCTGTAATATTTGAATATTGATCTACTTGTCCATCTTCTGACTGTATACCCACTGGAGTGTATTAAGCTTCTCAGAGTACCATTTGAGTGTTGGAAAAATGCTATGCCTTATTGATAGTAAACAAAGGGAAAGGTATTCCATGTGTATGTAATTAGCATACACCTGATGTTATCTGCTTATGACAAATGTATAGCTTGTAAACTGGAGCGGAGTTGTGGCGACTGGAAGTTATTTAAGTATGGAAGAATCTGGCCCGTTTTGACTGTTACTCTTCCCCTGATTTTCTAGTCTTCTCCTGGGACCCAGCTGTGATGAAAGCTGAATGCTTTTGAATGTTTAAGGACGTAATTTCTTATGCCTCATGGCTGGCTAGTCTTTTTCCTTCTTTGATTATTTTTCTACTGTGTTTTTTAAAGAAACTAATAGATGTTCCACATTTATAAATCTGCAGAAAAGCACTCAGGGAAGGATTACTAAAGTCATGGGCCCCTTGCAATATACCTAAAACAGACTTCCTAGCTTCTACCCAAACCAAGACCCTTAGTTCCATCTTCCCTAGTCTTACCTTTATTTTATTTTTTTTTACTTTTACAATATTTGAGCACTCATTGACACCACCCCCAGGTCTTCCCTCTCTCAGACTTATCCTACGCTCTGCACTACAGAGAAATACCATGTCAATGCTGCCAATATTTATAGATTCTCACAAATTAATGTCATATTAACTTGACACATTTCTGATGATTTCATGACTTAGAGGACTAGTGGTAAATATCTATTTCAAGCTGAGAAAGGGTTACCATGAGCATAGTCCTACCAGTCTATACCCTTCCATATCATTACATGGACCAGAATTCTCTTATGCCTCTGCAAGTGAGCATCTGAATTGCTAGGTAGGATTTTCTTTATAGTTAAAGGACACTGGTTAGATTACCTTTGAGACAATAAAAGTGTCTGAATGATAGTGAAATATTTCTGCTTTGTTTTGAATTAATAACACAATATTATTTTTCAAAGTACTTCTACGACTGTGGTGCAGTAAGAAAATATCACTGCTCAATGACCCTTGAATGCAAACTTCCATTTGTGAAGCTGCTGAGTGTTTTAGCAGATTGGGCTCTAAATTAAAGAGGTAGGAATTGATTTTTCTCAGAAGGATATCAGAGGTTTAGTTTATTTTATTCTTCCATCCCTATTTTGGTTCAGATATTTGCTAAATACAGGAATCTGTAAAGAAAATAGTTTTACTACTACATTTATGATGGATTAGTTGTCTTTTTTTTTTTTTTTTTACCATTATACAAATTGTGTGCACTCTAGAAATTTTGAAGTTACATCTAAAATGATCTAATAAAAGGTGAATGCAATATTTCTGTGTTTATGAATCACAAATTTATCTTTTGTTTTTGGTTTGTTTCTTTTGGGAGAATTTTATTGTCACATATAAAAGTTGCTAAGAGGTAAAACACTTTGCTTTAGTTTATATGTAACTTGGGAAACATTTTTACTACTGAACATAAATTGAAAAACTATGGCAACTACAATTAAGTTAGAGCAATATGGAAACACATTTTGTGTGCCTGCTGTAAGTGCTAGAGTTGTGGGGATATAATATATTGCTTATATTGGTATGATTAAGAATCTTAAACTGTATTAGGGAAAAATGGTATAATTTTGATCAGAAAAATGTGGTTTTTTTTAGTAGTAAAGGTCACATCTTTAATATATTTAGCATTAGAGACCAGACCCAGGCTTAAGTTCCAGGTTCCCACTTGTGGAGTTTGGAGTATGCTTCAAGGTTGACTGAGAAGTGTTGCAATTGTCTTCCCTTCCCTCTTTTTCTCTTTCCTTCTCTCTATCTGTCTATAAAAATATAAAGAAAAAAAGAAAAGAAAAGAAAAAATATACCTGCCAAGTGTGTTGGAGTCTTTGTGTTGACACTGAGACCTACGGATTATCTTTATGGGTCACACACATAGTGAAATTTTCTACAGATTTAGATATTTGAATACAATTTTAAAATGCTTAATTCAGTAATGAAATAAAAGAATTTTGCCTAAACATCTAGGGAACTTGATAGATAACAAATTTACGTACATGAATTAATGAGTGGCAGACATCATTAACTTTTAAGATTCCTAATTGCTGGTGGCCTCAGTATTTATTTATTCATTCATTTACTTAAATGAATGAATAAACTTTTGCTTTCTTAAACATTTATTTTTTATTTTTATAATTTATGTCTTTAATGAATAGAAACAGAGAGAAATTGAAAAAGAAGGAGAGAGTACTTCTTCACTGCTTGTGAAGCTTCCTCGATGCTGCAGGTGAGGATGGGGTCTTAAACCCAGGTCCTCAAGCATTGCAATATGTATGCTTAACTAGATGTGCCACCACCTGATCCCGTGTTTTTAATTCTTGACAAAAGGAAAAACACAATTTATGTGAAGAAGCAAAGTATTTTAACTTTAAAATTGTTTTCTTATTGTCACCAGGGTTATTGCTGAGGCTCAGTGTCTCCAGGATAAATCTATCACTCCTGGCAGCCATTTTTATCTCCCTCCTTTTTATTTAATAGGATGGAGATAAACTGAAAGGGATTAGGGAAGGAGAAAGAGAAAGAGCATGGAGAGAGAGAAAGAGATGGAAGGAAGAGGGAGAGGGAGAAGGAGAGGGAGAGGGGGAGGGGAGGGAGAGGGGGAGGGGGAGGCGGAGGCAGAGGCAGAGGGAGAGGGACCTGCAAACCTGACTCACTGCTTGTGAAACTTCCCTCTTTCAGGTGGGGACCAGGGGCTTGAACCCAAGTACTTGAGCAGGGTAATGCATATGCATAACTAGATGTGTCACCATCTAGCCTCCCAACCTCAATTTTTTAAAAATTATTCTCATGACACTTCATTCAAACAGGAATATATCTCAAATATTTTGATATGGTGAATATCATATTTGGCAATAAAATCAAGTAAGTTTTACATACAACAGAAGAAGTAATTCCAAAGAGTTGATTCTAAGTTATGACTGTCTATGACACTAAGGTTATTGCAACAGAAAAACTTTATATGTAGAGTTGACAGTGATTTTTGAAAATACAATCTCTAAGGTGTTAGGGGTATTTAAAATCAACATAAACCAATAACATGAAATTAAAGTGAAAAGCTTCTTTCTTTTCCCAACCACCAGTTTTAGATCTCATAAACAATTTCTTTAACTCTTTCTGTTCACACTGTGTACAGCTATCCTCAAAATAATCAGTATCCCCAAACACAGATTCACCATTTTCATAGATAATTTCTCACTCAAAAAACTGGGCAAAATCCCTACCTTTTCAACTTAACAAAAGAAATTTGCTATTCCATGTTTTCTTTTCCTCTCCTCTTAATATTTTCTAATTACTAATATTTATTCTGCTACGTAACTAAAGTAATCCTCAGCTCTTTAACTCTAGTATGTCAGTACATAGTAGATTGCTTCCTAAAAATCAACATGCAAAGTGTTAAATTTGGGGCTAGGCAGTGGTGCACCTGGTTAAGCACACATACTACAGTGTGCAAAGTTCTGGGGTCAAGCCCCTGATCCCCACCTGCAGGAGGAAAGCGTCAGGAGCCATGAAGCAGGGCTGCAAGTTTCTCTGTCTCTTTCCCTTTATCTATCTCCCTCTCCCTTTTCAGTTTCTCTGTCTCTACCCAGTAATAAAAATAAATAAATTCAAAAATATTTTAAAACATTAAGTTTGAAAATTTTACCCCATTTTTCAAACCCTATCTTAGGCTCTGTTTATTGCTATTGCAATACTTTCATATTATCAGTGAAATAGTTTTCTATGTCACCTGGCCAGTGCTATTAGAAACTTATTCCAAGTGTTAAATTAAATGAACTTATTTTTACATCTATCATTTGCAAAATTATGACTCCAACACTGAAAGCTTTACTTGTCTTTTTTGCTATCTGGTGTCCCATGATATAATGCTTATCATTTTCTTGTCTGAATAAAAATGAATACCTGGGAAAATGTTTCAACTTCTTTTCATTGTTAAAGTTAAATAGTAATAAAAATAACAAATAAAGTAAATTTCCTTAAGGTTTATGTTGTGGGTAAGGAATTGGACCACAACATCTAATTACGAACACAAGTAAACTCCAAGTGGATAAGATATTTGGATATTAGACCATAAACTATCAAATAATTAGAGGAAAACATTGACAGAATTATTTTTTGATATAAACTTTCAAAAAATATTTGATGATTCAGATCCAAGCACAATAAAAATAAAAGCAAAAACAAGCCAATGGGACTACATCAAGCAGAAAAGCTTCTGCATAGCAAAAGATACCATGGCTCAAGCACAGAGCTTTCTTTCTTTCTTTTTTTTATTAATTTGTTTATTTATTTATGAAAGGAGACATTAACAAAATCATAGGATGGGTGGGTACAGTTCCACACAGTTCCTGCCACCCAATCTCCATATCCCATCCCATCCCCAATAGCTTTCCCATTCTCTATCCCTCTGAGAGCATGGACTCAGGGTCATTGTAGGTTGTAGAAGGTGGGAGGTCTGTCTTCTGTAATTGATTCCCCGCTGAACATGGGTGTTGACTGGTCGGTCCATTCTCCCAGTCCAGACATCTGGAACCCGGTGGCTGAAAACAGAGTTAACATACAAAGCTGAACAAATTGTTGAAGAATCATGGACAGAAAGGTTGGAATAGTGGAGATGAAGTGTTGGGGGGTACTCTTTTCAGTCACCAGGTTCAAGATGTCATCAGGATGCCGGCCAGTCTTCCCTAGACTGAAGACCCCACCAATGTGTCCTGGAGCTCCGCTTCCCCAGAGACCCACCCTACTAGGGAAAGAGAGAAGCAGACTGGGAGTATGGACTGGAATTTAAGTATGGGTGGAATTTAAGAAACAAACTATAAAAGGAAAACACAAAGCAAAGCAAACTTTGGCCAGGTAGACTGCACTGCACCGCAGCAAAAGACTCTGGTAAGGAAGGGTTTGAGAGCATATGAAAAAAGTTTTAGGGTATTGATGTGCCCATGCCAACAACCATACTGGAAATCACTAACCACACAGTAAAATAAAAAAAAAAATGAAAGAAATAAAAATATGTATACTGCTTAGTGTTCATAGAATCTTTTAATTTAAAGATTTGGTGGCCTTTAGTTTTGACATATTATCTTCTATTATTACCTAGTATTTTGTCCTTTGATTTTTTTTTCTGTTACCTATTTTTTGATAAATGAGTATGGCATCTCTCAGACTGAGCCTCATACTTCTTAAATTTGATCATTTCTCTGATATTTTTATTTATTTCAAAATGTATATATTTATTTTTATCTCTGGTTTATTTTAATACTATCACTGACTTTCCTGGATATTTACAATTTCTAGTTTGTTTAATTCTTTGTCTATTTTAACAAAAAGTATTCCTAGTCTATAAATGAAATATTTTTCTTACATATTTTAAATCTTCAAAAATATGTTAATATTTTGTTGTCTCTTGTATTATTTTATGTAAGGACAGATAGGGAGCTTTAGTTTTCCCTACTGATATAAAAATAATAGCTGAGAATCTCTCCAAATTAAGAATTGCCACTTAGAACTGAAGGACTGATAAGGAGCTTTTTTCATATAAACAGTAATTAGAGGAATTCATTACACTAAGCCAGTTATTACAAGAAGTACTGAAGGACTTCTATTAAATAAAACCTCTGATTTATCTTACATAGGATGTATAAAGAACAACACAAGAGGAAAAAGTAATGTCTAATTAAAACAAGTTTTAGGCTGTGTAACTAAGGCTACTAAGGCAGTTGAAGGGATAGATTAAAAGGTTGGAAGGGGTCTAATAGCTTTGTTGGGGAGATACTGGTAGTTTCATAGTGGATGAGCTATGTTGTATTTTAAGCAAGAGTTAAATTATACTCCTAAAGTATAGTCTTATAAGACAATTTTTAATAAAAAATAAATAAAATGAATGTATGTAAAATAAATAAAAATAAAAATATATTATCAGGGAAGGTAAAAATCTCAACCTACCATTTTCTACAAGAGGCTAAGCACAAAACTTCCATCTAGTTCTCTGTGCCAAGTTTCATTACTACATCCTATCATAAAGATGTGATAGACTTTTTTCTTTTTTTTAATTTTTAATTTATTTTCCCATTTGTTGCCCTTGTTTTTATTGTTGTTGTAGTTATTATTGTTTTGTTATTGATATCATTGTTAGACAGAAAAGAGAGAAATGGAGAGAGGAGGGGAAGACAGAGAGGGGGAGAGAGACACCTGCAAACCTGCTTCACGGCTTGTGAAGTGACTCCCCTGCAGGTGGGGAGCCGGGGGCTTGAACATGCTTATCCCACTATTCTACTACCTGACTCTCTTATTTTTTGTTGGGTTGCGCAGGGGAGAGAGAAGAGACCAGGAACTCGTGGTAGAGTGGAACAGAAATCTTTATTCACACTGACGCCCCAGAATTGGGTGTGAGCACAGCGGTTTAAGCCACATGGAGCTAGCAAAATGGCCCCTCCTACTATGCCCACCAGCCCTTCTCTGGGTCAGGTCACGGAAGAGAAAAGAGAAGAGAGTGAAAGGGGAAACAGGAGAGTCTTTTATAGGAGAACTCCGGAAGTGGCAGGTCTGGAAGGGATTGGCTAGGAAAGGGTGTGAAGAGAGGCAAAAGGCATGTTGGGAAGGTGGAAGCATCCTTAGCAACTGTTGCAATGGTTTTAACTGAATTAGCAATGCCATGAGGGGATAACATGGTGGAGATCTGTAAATAATACTTGCATGGAAATACAGTGGTTTGTGGGCCCTGCCAGTGTTCAACCACTTCTGCACAATTTCCCAACAATTTTTCTTTTAAATAAAGCCAGGCAATAATCACAGACAATTCTAGTAATCAGATCAATGTAGAACAATTTAAATGTGACAAATGTTGCTGCTAATTATTCTTTAGGGACTAGTTACTTTTTAAATATTTTATTTACTGTACATGTTTATGGAGAACTTGATAGTTTACAGTAAACTCAGTTGCTGATGTAGTTGAGGTGAAGAATTCATTTTTAATGAGATTCAAATAAAGACAGAGAGCGATAGAATTAGCGAGATGATAACTAGATGATAGCTAGATAGCTAGGTAGCTAGATAGCTAGATTATATAGATGATAGATATGTAGATAGATAGATGATAGATAGATAGATAGATAGATAGATAGATAGATAGATAGATAGATTATAGATACATCAGAGCACTGCTCAGCTTTGGTATATAGTAGCATAGAGGATTAAATCTGGGACCTCAGAGCCTCATGTATGAGAATTACTGCATTACTATTATGTTATAGCCTTAACCTAGGACTAGTTATTTTTCATTTTGGAAACAATAGGCTGTATCTATTTGACTATACAGTGAATTGCTGTGATGTAGTTTTATCACATTTAGATTTAATGTTTATTAACCAACTATTTCTTCTTTTTTATGGAAAGTTAATGACATATCTTTGTAACAAGATAATTCTGTTTGTAATTGTACTTCTTAATATGCACCACTTACTCTCCTTCCTAGAAATATTTCTATATATTCTTACTACACTCTTCTCTCTTTTTTCTCTTCTTCATTTCCCTTACCTTCTCCTTTCTCATCCCTTAATTGTTCAGTTTTTCTGCTAATTCTTACTTTTGAATGGAAACATATAAATGAATATAGCTATTGATTGTTCACATGGATTTGCCCCACAATCATGTAACTCTGATAAATTACCAGAACTCGCTCAGAATAGAGAAGTTGAAGCTGGTTGTGCATAAATACGTGGATAATGTCACTTTAGGATGTTAATTATTATTATAACCAAGTTAGATATAAGCTTTTTTCTTTGAAAATCTAATGGTTAGGATTTACCATAATATACTTTGCCTCGATATGCTTTACATAATTTAAGATTATCTACTAATAATAGTATCTTAAATAATTGGGAGCTGGGCGGTAGCGCAGCAGATTAAACTCAGGTGGCAGCACAGCACAAGGACCAGTGTAAGGATCCTAGTTTGCGTCCCAGGCTCCCCACTGGCAGTGTTCACAAGTGGTGAAGCAGGTCTTCAGGGGTCTGTCTTTCAATCTCCCTCTCTGTCTTCCTCTCCACTCTACATTTCTCTCTGTTCTATCCAACAACAATGACATCAATAACAACATAATAATAACCACAACAACTATAAAACAAGTGCAACAAAAGGGGGAAAAATAGCTTCCGGAAGTAGTGGATTCATGGTGCAGGCACTGAGTCCCAGCAATAACCTTGGAGGCAAAAAAAAAAATGTAAAAGGTAGGCTAAATACGTCTAAAAGTCTTTAGGGAATCTTTTTTATATATATATATTTTTTCTTTTTATTTATTTTCCCTTTTCTTGCCTTTTTTTTGTTGTTGTTGTTATTGATGTTGTCGTTGTTAGATAGGACAGAGAGAAATGGAGAGAGGAGGGGAAGACAGAGACGGGGAGAGAAAGACACCTGCAGACCTGCTTCACTGCCTGTGAAGCGACTCCCCTGCAAGTGGGGAGCCCAGGGCTAAAACCGGGATACTTAAGCAGGTCCATGTGCTTTGCGCCACGTGCATTTAACCCGCTGCGCTACTCCCCATTTTTTTTTAAATTTTAAATTATCTTTACTTACTGGATAGAGACAGAAATTGAAAGGGGGGGGATACACGGGGAGCAAGGCAGAAAGACACCTGTAGCTCTGCTTCACCACTTACAAAGCTTCCCTGCTGCAGGTGGGAGCTGGGGGCTCGAGCCTGGGTCCTTGCTCACTGTAACTTGTTGTCAAACAGGTGTGCCACCGCCCTGCCCCTTTTAGGGAATATTTATAAAGATACATTTCCCCAAATATGCTGGAAATTTAACTCGTGTCTCAAATAAAGTTATGCATCCAAAGTCACCAAATACTTTTTTTCATTTTGAACATGATATTTTTACTTATTATTAGTGATTTAATAATGATTAAAAAGATTATAGGGTAAGAGGGATACAATTCCATATAATTCCCACCACAAGAATTCCATATCCCATATCCTTTATTGGAAGTTTCCCTATTCTTTATCACTTTGGGAATATGGACCAAAATTCTTTATGGGGTGGAAGGGCTGGCTTCTCTAATTGCTTCTGTGCTGAGCATGGACTTTGGTAGGTCAATCCATGACATCAGCCTATTTCTATCTTTCTCTAGTGGGGTAGGGCTATGAAGAGGTGAAGTTCCAGGACACATTGGTGAGATCTTCTGCCCAGGGAAGTCAGGATAGAATCTTGGTACCACCTGCAACTTGGTGGCTGGAAACCTGTAAGATATAAAACAGGACAAATTGTTTATTAATCATATTTTATCATGAGATGTTTTCTGTGAGACTTTTTGGGTTTTCCTAATGTTAGCTAAGTCTGCAAGATTCTTGATCACAGCTCAGAGTGAAGAAGCAGTTTATAAGAATAAAAATACCCTGGGGTGGTCCAGCTGTAGTGTAGCAGATTAAGCGCACATGATTTGCGAAGCACAAGGACCAGCACAAGGATCCTGGGGGCGGAGGAGGGGTGTCTCTTCACAAGCAGTGAATAGGTCTGCAGGTGTCTGTCATCAATAACAACAACAATAATAATAACCATAACAATGATAAAACAACAAGGGCAACACAAAGATAAAAAATAGTCTCTAGGAGCAGTGGATTAATGGTGCAGGCATGAGCCCCAGCAATAGTCCTGTAGGCAAAAAAAATAATAATAATAAAAATACCCTAATAAAAAAGTGTACGTTCTATTTTCCTAATTAATTAATTAAATTTATTTATTGTACAGCAGAGCACATACCTCTGGGCTATGGATGCTGGGGAGATAGTCTGTAACCTTTGGTGCCTCAGGTATGAAAATATTTCTGTATTGCCTTTATGCTGACTCCCTAGCACTCAAAAGTATATATCCTTAAATTAGTAAGCAATTACACATTTTTTTAAAAGTCTGATTTTGTCCCTAAATGATCTATTCTCTATTCTTTTACAGTACTAATCTGCCATTTTGCTTCTCTATTTCAGTTATTCCCTGGTTAAGACTGTATAGATTCACTTTTTGACTTGATCTTCCTTAACCTTAATCTTTTGGTTGTGACTGGCAATAAAAGCAGTAAAGCCATACCTGAGCTCATTGTAGAACTGAAAGGGTACATGAGACATATTGAAAGGTTTCTTAGCCTATAAATCACACTGTTAAGCATCATAAATATCATAAAGTTTAGGGAATTGGAGGGAATTTTAATATTTTTGATTCCCTTTACTGAAAGTAAATTACAGAGAGGAGTTTGAAATATCTTTTCCAAAGTTACAGGACTACCCAGGCAGGACTATTTAATGAACTTTTGGAGTTGTGCATGGCATATTCTAGAAACAATCTCAAACTTCTATAGGCTACAAAAAATTGCATCTGTGGAATTGTTCCATGCTATGATTGTCATTATAACAGTGAAGAATCAATGGCAGAAGTCAGGTGCACTAATCTTCAGTTCACTGCTATATTCATTTCACCTGATAGACATCTGATAGACATGCATACATGTATATGCATTTGAGTGTGGCTTTGTGATCTATTTGGACTTTCAGAATCTGCTTCTAACAATTATAAACATATATCATAACATTAAAAAAATTCTTTATTTGGGGACTAATGTTATGCAGTCAACAGAAAAATACAATAGTTTACACATGCATAACATCCCCGTATAACAATACAACCTCCACTAGGTCCTCCTCTGCCAACATGTTTCAGGACATCCTCCCATCCCAGAGTCTTTTACTTTGGTGAAATACAACAACTCCAGTCCAAGTTCTGCTTGGTGTTTTCCCTTCTGATCTTGTTTTCCAACTTCTGTCTATGAGTGAGATCATGCCATCTTCATCCTTCTGTTTCTGACTTATCTCACTTAACATATCTTTAAGCTCCATCCAAGATGGGATAAAGAAGGTTAATTCACCATGAACTGGAGACTTTGGGGCCACAGGAATAAGAGCTTCCTTGCATAACCATTATGGCATCTACACCAGTTCACATTTCTCAGTTTTCCACATAACAGTACAACCCCACTCTAGGTCCTCCTCTGCCATAATGTTCCAGGACCTGAACCCCCCAACCCCCTACCCCAGAGTTCCTTACCTCGGTGCAATACACCAGACACAGTCCAAGTTCTGCTTTGTGTTTATTGTTTAAGTGTGTGTGTGTGTGTGTGTGTGTGTGTGTGTAATTGGATTCACTTCACTAAAGATGCTTTTAAAATTTAGATAGAAAAGAGTTCTGTCAATATTTTCCTCTAAGTATTTGATAGTTTCTGGCCTAACATCCAAGGGCTGTTGAAATCGCCTACTATTACTGTGTTGCTGTTAATATATTTCTGTAGCTCTTTCAGTAGATGTTTGATGTATTTTGATGGCCTCTCCTTGAGTTTATAGATGTTAATAATTGTTAAGTCCTCTTGATTGACTGATCATCTGAGCATTAAGTAATGTTCATCCATATCTTTTTAAATTTTAATTATTTTAAGGTCTATCATCTCAGATTGAAAATAGCTGTTCCTGCCCTTCTGTTGTGGTCCATTGGCTTGTATAGTAATTTTCTATCCTTTCACTTTGAGTCTCTGTTTGTCTTGTTGAGTTAGGTGGGTTTCCTGCAGACAGCATATGGGTTGTGTTTTCTGACCCATTCCTACTCTGCGACTTTTAATAGGTGAATTCAGACCATTGAAATTTATTGACATTATAGAATGAAGATATTTTAATAGTGCTATTCTAAAATTTTAGAGTGTTCTGATATATGACAGGTTTATGATAATGTGTTTATGAGACCTTTAAGAACTTGCAGGGCTGGATTAGTGATAGTTTTGATTCCTTGAACTGTTGCTTGTCTGAGAAGGTTTTTATGCCTCCCTCTAGTCTGAACGACAATCTAGCAGGATAAAGGAGTCTTGGTTGAAAGCCTTTCTCATTGAGAGATCAATAGATATCTTGCCATTCTCTTCTGGCCTGTAGTGTTTGTGTGGAGAATTCTGCTGCCAATCTTATGGTTTTTCCTCTGTAACTCTTGTTTTTTCTCTTGCAGTCTTCATGATCCTTTCCCTTCCTTATTCTTTCGCATTCTAATATGATGTGTCTTGATGTCTTTAAGTCTGGGTTAATTCTGTTTGGGACCCTCTGAACTTCTTGAACCTTTATGTCTTTTATGTAATCTAGAATGGGGAAGTTCTCAGCTATTAGGTCCTGTAGAATGCATTCTTCTCCTCCCTCTCTCTTTCTCTGGCCAGTCAATAATGCATATAGTACTTCTTTTGAAGTCATGTCATATATCTCTGTTGTTTTTAGTGTCTCTTAATCTCTTTTTGAGATCTCTTACTTCTTTCTTAGTTTTCTCTAATTCATCCTCAATCATGCTAATTC
This sequence comes from Erinaceus europaeus, assembly GCF_950295315.1. Taxonomy (NCBI): domain Eukaryota; kingdom Metazoa; phylum Chordata; class Mammalia; order Eulipotyphla; family Erinaceidae; genus Erinaceus; species Erinaceus europaeus. The sequence goes on from NC_080169.1 coordinate 77,696,859, forward strand.
TATTTTCTGCCTGTTATTCTATTCTCTCTTCCCTCTGTTGTTTGCTGTAGCTCAGATATTTTGTTACACTGTCCTGATACTGTATTAGCTTGTTCATCTAGTTGTGCTTTTGCTCCACTATTTGAACTTTCAGCTCTCTAATTACCTGGAGATAGTTAGTTTTTTTTTCTCAGAGTCTCATTTGCTGTTTCCACATTTCTGATGCTATTACTTTCAAATTCTTTCCTCACTGAGTATATGGGTCTTGTCCTCATACTTATGTGCTTCTACCTTTGGGGAGGGCTTATCTGGGCTTTTGTTCTGGTTCATTTCTCCAGTGTTTCTCTTGGTTTAACTATTGTATATGGTGTGTAATGAGGTCTCTATCTCAGTACTATTCAGTCCACTAATTACACTTGCCTGGATTGACTTGTGTTCAGATACCATACTTAAAGAGTTCACGGTTATGGAAATTAAAGTTGGTTAATATTGTCTCAATCCTTGAGGTGAAGCATGGTTAAACCCTCTTTTGTATTTTTTCTTCCCCGTAGGCTATGGGGGTCTGCATGCTTTTTAACTATAAGTAAATTTTTTAGTTTAATTACTCTGTGACTTGGTGGGTTCCCAAAGTACTCTGAGTTTTGTCTTTTGTTCTCAGATGATCTTTTTTGTTATTCTTCGTTGACTAGGCGAGGAGGGAGACTAAGCTGCTGCTACTCTGTAGCCCCGCCCCCGGAAGTCACAACATAACATTTTAACAGTTGTTTTTTCCTTTACAAGAGCACTGATCAGTTCTGGTTTAGAGTAGTGATGAGGATTGAACATGAGAGGTCAGAACTTCAGGTTTAAAAATCATCTGCATAAAAATTAGGCTGTCTTCCCAGTTTGTATTACAGTAGTTAAATACATGATGATTTAAAGAATATAAGCTAGCTCTTTTAAAATATTGATGTATCAAAAGATTTCAGAAAGAACCAAGGGCTTACTAGTAAATAAAACCAACTTTTCATTTGTGGGATAACATTTGTATGCTCATTTTTTTTAATTATTTTTTTTTATTTAAGAAAGGATTAATTAACAAAACCATAGGGTAGGAGGGGTACAATTCCACACAATTCCCACCACCCAATCTCCATATCCCACCCCCTCCCCAGTAGCTTTCCCATTCTCTATCCCTCTGGGAGCATGGACCCAGGGTCATTGAGGGTTGCAGAAGGTAGAAGGTCTGGCTTCTGTAATTGCTTCCTCGCTGAACATGGGCGTTGACTGGTCGGTCCATACTCCCAGTCTGCCTCTCTCTTTCCCTAGTAGGGTGGGTCTCTGGGGAAGCGGAGCTCCAGGACATATTGGTGGGGTCTTCAATCCAGGGAAGCCTGGCTAGTATCCTGATGGCATCTGGAACCTGGTGATTGAAAAGAGAGTTAACATACAAAGCCAAACAAATTGTTGAGCAATCATGGACCCAAAGCTTGGAATAGTGGAGAGGAAGTGTTAGGGAGGATACTCACTGCAAACTCTAGTGTACTTCTGCTTTCTTACTTTGGTGCCATACTACAAACTCAGTCAATTTCTGCTTTGCGTTTCTACTTCTTTTTTTTTTTTTACATGCATAACATTCCCCAGATTCCCATTTGACAATACAACCCCCACTATTTCATTCATCATTTTTCATGGACCTGTATTCTCCCCACCCACCTACCCACCCCAGAGTCTTTTCTTTGGTGTAATACTCCAATTCCATTTCAGGTTCGACTTGTGTTTTCTTTTCTAATCTTGTTTTTCAACTTCGGCCTGAGAGTGAGATCATCTTGTATTCATCCTTCTGTTTCTGACTTATTTCACTCAACATGATTTTTTCAAGGTCCATCCAAGATCGGCTGAAAACGGTGAAGTCACCATTTTTTACAGCTGAGTAGTATTCCATTGTGTATATATACCACAACTTGCTCATTTAAGGAATATAATTTGACCATCATCAAAATCAATGCTGATGCATCAATAAAAATATTACATAGATGTTTTGCTTTATTTTTCCTGTTCTAAAAATATGAAAGGAGACATGGAGACTATTTAGTGGTTATCTGTCATATTGTTTTATTGGGAGGATTAATATCTTACAGTAAATACATTTGTTGGTACATGTATAAAATTTCTCATTTTTCTGAAAAACTCTCTCACCTCTCAGACTAGGTCCTCCTTCACCATCATTGACAAGGACCTAAAAATGCCAACACCCCCCACCACACACACACACACACACACACACACACACACACACACACACACACACACACACTCCCAGGCTGAGTCCTTTACTTTGGTGTAATATACCAAGCACAGCCCAGTTCTACTTTGTGTTTCTTCTTTCTGTTCTTTCTCAACTTCTACCCATGCATGAGATCATCCCATATTCAATTCTTCTCTTTCTGGCTTATCTCACTTAGATGATTACTTCAAACTCCATCCAAGTTGAAGTAGAGAAAGTGAATTCATCATTCTTAATAGCTAAGCAGTATTCCATTGTATATATGTCCCACAACTTTTCTCAGCCTCAGTTTTTCTTTTGCAAAACACCTAGAATGCTTCCAGGTCTTTGATACTACAAATTATGCTGCTATGAATATAGGTAGACAAACATCTTTTTGGGTGGACATATTCAGTGTGTCATATTTCTGTGGCTGAGCTGCAGACCTAGGCATAATCTCTGGCAGCTCAGTAAGACAAAATGGAAGAATATTCATCTCGCTCTCTTATTCTTCTCATTATAAATAAAATAACTTAGTCTTTAATAAATACAAAAAGGAGGAGAGGAGGTAGATAGCATAATGGTTATGTAAAGAGACACTCATGCTTAAGGTTCCAGAGTCCCAGATTGAATCCCATGTACCACCATAAACCAGAGATGAGCAATGCTCTGGTTGAACAAACTATATATGAATGAAAGTGTCATAGGGTAAGTCCATATTGGTGCATGAGGTGGGGAATGAACAAAGTTGAAGGTATTTTGCTGACACCTATTATTACAGGGAGATGAGAAATTGTCCATGTGCCAATAACTACACATATATGAATATATTAATATTATATGAACTAATTAATATAATATTAATTATATATGAATTTATATATATGGATTAATATATATGAATTAAGGGGACTTAAAATATGAGGAAAATCTATGTGACCAAGTGACTCACCCATACATGCTAAGTTGGATTTTAATAAAGATACTGGTATCATGTATTTGTTTTATTTACATTTAAAATGAAGGCACAGATAGTGACTAGGTCAGATAAATCATACACATATATGCTTACAAATAACTGTGTTTTATCATATAAAACATTTTATATGAGAATATAATAACATTTATTTATTTACTTTTAATGAGAGAGATAGAGGGAATGAAAGAGAAAAACCAAAATACTATTCAGATATGGCATGTGCTGGAGCTGGGAATTGCATCTGGGACCTCAGACCTTCAAATACGGTGACCTAGATCTATGATCTATCTCCCTGGTTTATATTTCTATGTAATAATATGTATTACAAAGTGTAAATATATATTCAAACAAAACATATTAAATAGTCTTTGTTTATCCAACTCCTTTTGTACTGGTATAAACTATGATTTATAACTTGTTTGGGTGCAGAACATGAAGCTAACATCAATTGACAGATGTTGGCAGTATTATGATGTTGTCAAAAAGTCGGGTGTAGATAGAGCCAGAGGGGATGTCAGCAGGCAAGTGCTGTTTTCTCACCTTAAATTTCTTTTTTCAGGTTTGTTTCCTTTATCTGTCCTACCTTTTCACTTTTTATCTTACTCAACTTGTCTTCTAAGCAAAAGGAAGAGAAAAACAAAGCTTCTTTCATATCTATGGGCAATATTTTTTTCTCTGTCATCCATAGGCATTTCGCAAAACTCCCTCTGATTAAGTGGAACAGAGGTGTGAAGATTTTCCTCAAACATGTTGAACTAGAAAAAAAAAAGAGAGAGAGAAAGAGAAATATCCTTAGCAAAATATGCTTTCTAAAATTCACTTGAATGTATGCACTTGGAGTCAAAGGTGTCTGTCTTCCATTTTTCATATCTCTACCTTATGCAAAATCATAATAGCTTGAATTTCATTACTGTAGAAGAGTAAAACATTTTATAACTCATCCCATGAATTCATGCTGAGATCAATGTGCTAGAGTAGTATTTGGTCATTGACATAAGCTGATAGTTTGATTTTTATAAATATTGAAAGTTGGAGCTCTGTCTACTCCATTTCAGAACATTTTAGAAATGATCTTATTTAACTCTTCTTTCGGCTATTCCTTAACAAATGAACACATTTTCTATCCGATCAGAAATTTATGCATGTAAAAAAGTTTCTCCTTTAATTTTGTTTTTTCAAGAAAGTCATAATTTTTGTTTTCTTTCTATTTTATATTTCTTATTGTATCAATAAATGCACAGCTAATCACATTTTTAGGATGTCAACTGACTATATAAGTGCAGTGCATAGTTATTTACAAAAAGTTTGATCTTTATTCATAAATTTAAAAAGTCAACATAGTGATAGAAATGCAATAAACTTGTAGGTTTTATAATTGACCCTCTTAATTTACTTAACTTAACCCTCTTAACTTTCTTTGGAAACATAATTCTCTAAGCAGAGCATTTTGAAAAGAAGGCTAATATTAAATTTCAGGTATTAAATTTCAGGGTAAAATAATTTTCCAGCTGAAAGATACCAGCACATAATCAAAATCTTTTGTCTGCTAACCTAGGGCTTTGGGTTGTCCTCTCTTTTCAACTGAGGTTAGCAATGGAATTAGTCTCCTTTTATGTTCTGTAGGTTTAAAGCTCTTTTATTTCAAAAGGTCTTTAGCATGGTACACTGATTTTATGTTTGATTTTTATTACTAGTTCTAATTGCTTCAACAGTTGTGTATATTTTCAGTACTCTAACTATATTGTTCATTGTAAAATACCTGGAGTAATTTCTGAAAGGCAGAATGCTTTATGAATTGTGTTTTTGTGTAATTAAATAATACATAATCTTTATGTTACTTACTCTAAATTCTTAATAATTTTAGAGTAAATGCAAGGTGTAGCTGATAGATATGAGAACAAAATCTATTTAAATAATAATTCTTCAAATATTCCCTTCTACAGATCTAGCATAAATGAAATAAACTAGAAACATGTCCTGAAAACTGAATAAGTTACTTCTAGTTGCCATTCTGGAACATCATAATTTTTCAGGTTAGAAAAGTTACCTGTGGGGTGGGGGTAGACAGCATAATGGTTATGCAAAGACACTCTCATGCCTGAGACTCCAAAGCCCCATGTTCAATTCCCTACACCACCATAAGCCAGAGCTGAGCAGTGCTCTGGTTAAAAAAAAAATTACCTGTATTGGGACTAGGGAAATAGTAATATGTAGCTCAAAAGACTTATATTCCTGAGTATCAAGAGGTGCTAGGTTCAACCTTTGGCACCACCATATAGCAGAGCTAAGTGATACACTGGTCTAGCTCTCTTGATAATCAATCAATTTAAAAACATATTTTGTGTGTAACTTCTAAACAGAAGCAACTTGTTACAATGTTAAATTTAGAAAAGGACTTTTTAAAAAAGTTTTTTATTATCTTTATATATTTACTGGAGAGAGACAGAGAGAAATTGAGAGGAAGGGGTATATAAGGAAGGAGAGAGAAAGACACCTGCAGAGCTGCTTCACCACTTGTGAAGCTTTCCCACTACAGGTGGGTACCTGGGTCTTGAACCTGGTTACTTGCACATTGTAACCTATGTGCTCAATCAGGTACACTACCTCCCAGCCTCTAGAAAAGGACTTTGTAAGTGCACTTAACCAAAGGGGGAAAATATATAACTGACTATTTATTTATTGTCGGATGTTAGAAACTTTGTTTGTGGTTGCTATAAATCTTGTTAAAATGGATTTTACACAACACACATTTTCACATATTAAGACAGCATTACTGATTTAAATATTTGGATGAAAATTATGTTTAGTTGTGGTCTGGGAAGTGTCACAGTGGATAAAGCATTGGACTCTCAAGCTTGAGGTCCAAAGTTCAATCCCTGGCAGCACATGTACTAGAGTGATGTCTGGTTCTTTCTTTTCTCCTCCTATCTTCCTCATGAATATATAAATAGAATCTCTTTAAAAAATATGTTTAGATATAACAGTAACCAAATATGATGTAACCTGGTGTAACATTATGTTATGTTTAGGTATAACTGATGTCAGATGTAATGATGTAAGAGTTTTTTTACTTTTTACGACTAATTTGTTACTATTATGGGCAGGTATTCTTTTAAAATTTTTTTTTATATTTATTTATTTTCCATTTTGTTGCCCTTGTTGTTTTCTATTGCTGTTGTTATTGATGTCATTGTTGTTAGATAGGACAGAGAGAAATGGAGAGAGGAGGGGAAGACAGAGAGGGAAAGAGAAAGAGAGACATCTGTAGACCTGCTTCACCACCTGTGAAGCGACTCCCCTGCAGGCAGGGAGCCGGGGGCTTGAACCAGGATCATTATGCCTGACCTTGTGCTATGTGCCACATGTGCTTAATCCACTGCGCTACCACCTGACTCCCTGGGTAGGTATTCTTATTGTTCCTAGATTAGCTTGATAATTTGTGGTTGATTGAATGAACTCATTCTCTCAGTTCTTACTGGTTTTCTTGTGTTACATTAATTTATATTTACAATTCAATTATATTACATTTACAAATGTGAGTAATTTCCTATTTTCACAAGTTCAAAGCTGTATATACTTAAATATATTTTAAAATAAAATTATAATAAATTTTATGTATGGAAATACATATTTCTAGCCTTTTGTGTGGAAGATAAAAGTGGAGAGAGAGATAAGTGGATGATCAAGCAGATTTGAGTCTATGAAAAAATGTTCTTTGAAAAGATTCTTGAGCCTTTTCTTCACTTAGTAATTATTGGTAACTTTACATTATTTATAACAGATAATTTAAGTTAAAGATCTCAGGGTTATGATAGGATAACAGATTATGCTACTTAAAGTAATTGCCATTTATTCTGTCAGGACTATTTGGACTATTGCTAAAAAATTAGATTTACATACGTGAGTTTCTTTTTTTTTTTTGTCTCTCCCTTTTTTTCATTTCTTTACTGGGGAATTAATGTTTTACATTCAACAGTAAATACAATAGTTTCTACATGTGTAACATTTCTCAGTTTTCCATATAATAATACAACCCCCACTAGGTCCTCTGACATCCTTCTTGGACCTGTATTCTTCCCCACAAACACCCCCCCCCCCCCCGAGTCTTTCACTTTGGTGCAATATGCCAATTCCTGTTCAGGTTCTACTTGTGTTTTCTCTTCTGATCTTGTTTTTCAACTTCTGCCTGAAAGTGATATCATCTCATATTCATCCTTATGTTTCTGACTTATTTCACTTAACATGAATTTTGCAAGGTCCATGCAAGGTGAGCTGAAAATGGTGAAGTCACCATTTTTTATAGTTGAGTAGTATCCCGTTGTGTATATAGACCACAACTTTCTCAGCCACTCATCTGTTGTTGGACACCTGGGTTGCTTCCAGGTTTTGGCTATTACAAATTGTGCTGCTAAGAAGATAGTATACAAAAATCTTTTTGGATGGGTGTGTTGGGTTCCTTAGGATATATTCCCAGGAGAGGAATTGCAGGATCATAGGGTAGATCCATTTCTAGCCTTCTGAGAGTTCTCCAGACTGTTCTCCACAGAGGTTGGACCAATTTACATTCAATTAGCAGTTCAATACAATTAGGAGTGCAGGAGGGTTCCTTTGACCCCACAACCTCTCCAGCACAATAGCTTAAAAGCCTCTTTTGTTCTTTTTCTTCCCTGAAGGCTATGGGAGCCTGAGGGCTTTTAAAGTATAAATAGGCTTCTTGGCTTGATCCCTCACTCCTGACCAAGAGATAAAGCAGGGTGGGGCAGAGATAAACCAGTGTTTATGCAAAGAGACTTTCACAGCCTCACCGCTAGGCCACCAAGGTATAGGTCTCCTCCTGAATTTCATGGTTAATTCTCTGTCCCCTGGTATCAGCACAGGGCTTCCCTGCTGCTGCTCCAGATTCTGAGGGCTGTAGAAATAGAGAGTCACAGTTGCATTTGGTGAGTCTCAGGGGAATCCTCTTCTCCCTTCAGCCATCCCCTTGTTGGCAAAACAGACTAGAGGTGATGTCTCAACTGTCAAACTCCTGGACTGTTACCAGTCACTTAATCTCTCTTTAGGTTCCTCTCTGTCCATGAGCCACAGGTGTTTGCACTCACTGGTGATCTGGTGGGTTCCTGAAGTCACTCAAGTCCTGTCTTGTTGTGGTCTCACATATATGAGTTTCATTTCACATGTTAGAAATGTAGAAGTTTAAGATTACTTATGACTCAGTAGACTATAAAGAACAGACAATCCTTATTCTTAGAGTCCTAGAATTAAGAACTAATTTTTCTAGGCTACCATTAAGAACAACTTATAAACCCTTTTTGAAATTGCAGAATCCATTTATGTGACATTAATCAGTATATTCATTTAAAACTAAAAGGTAATGAGGTGAATTATCATATTTTTTCATTAGTTAAAGCTTTTCTCCAAGGCTGTCTTACTAAAATATATAGTTTGTCCACTCTCCTGTTTTCAAAATTGTTGAAAAAATTTCCACATCCACTTATTAGTGTGATTATTTAGATCATTAGTATGTTTGTGGCTCTGGTCACAATCTTTATATTCCAAATTCAAACTTCCTAGAAAATATTTTTAAAATTCTGCAGCATTCAATTCCTTTGGTTCCTTTTTTTAAAATCCCTCTTACTGACTTTCATGAGGCTGTACTTCAGTGCTCCTTTTTTTCCTCTGGCTATTGTTCATTTTTATAAAGCTCTCCAATGTTTTTTCTTCCTTCTCCAAACCTTACGACTCAGTTCTTGCTTCTCTGATTCTCATTCACCATACTTAGCTCAATGGTTTTAATTCAGGTATTCAAAAATTAACACTTTTTTTCTGCTACTATTTTTCAGAGTAATCTATTCTGAACACATCTTACCTTCATAACAGATATCTAAATTCAACACAATTAGTTTTTATTCCTCTCTGGTATCCCAGATAACTCTTCTCTCTTATTTCTTTTTCCCTATCAATAGCATTTCTGCTTTTTTAGTTTCCAGGGTTGAAATTCTAGTCTTCCTTCATCCTCTGTCCACATATTCAGTAATCTTAGTGATCATTTCTGTTTTATGCCTTCCTAATGGAGTATGTGAACTGAGACTCTATATATCACTATTTCTATCTATGACTAGATTTTTTTTCAGTTCTTATGTATGAAATCAAGGCCTCCTACAAGTTGGATACTAAGGATAAGTTTCATTGACCCATTATTTACTCTACATTTTTGAAGAGAGAGAGAGACAATAAAGTATTGTCCCATCACATATGAGGTTCTCTTGATGTTCTCCATGGTGCTCCCATGAGTGCAAGAACCTCTCAATATGCAATTTACCTGCTGAGTCATCTTTTAGATTATGGCCAGAATTATAATTTTGCCTAAAATCCATTTTAGCTTCTTCTTAATTTTGAATATTCTAAGACAAAATAAAATCAAATACAAAGTTTTATAAGTAACTCATAAAATTCCTAAGTGACATTTGAAGTTTATTTGGAAGTTTAACTCTAGAACCTCCCATCACATATGCCATTACTAGTATCCCATTTGGAATACAGAAATACAGGAAAGCCTAAATGTAATAAAAAATTGTCAATGGACAATTATAAGCAATTAAAGTTACTTAGTTCAATTTATCAAAACTCTAAAGACTAGCTATGACTTTCTACATAGGAAACATAGAAACGCTAGAGTGCCTGTGCAGATCTTTGCTTCCTTAGGGATTCTTTTCCATATTAGGGCTTAGGGTTGGGGCAAGGACAAACTATAGGGCAATTAGTCATCATGCTACTTGGTATTTCTTTTTCACAGTTAGTTAGCAATAAAAATCAGCTAGACTGGGAGATTGCAAGGCTCATGAAGTAGCTACACTGAGCAGAAAACCAGCAGCGCAATGGAATTTTCATGATTCAGCACTAGCAGAGTAAGTTTTTCCTTTCCTAATTGAAATGATGTCATTGACTTATATTTGAAAACATAGTGTAATTCTGAAAAAAAGTGATCACGGTAAAGATAATATGTGCATAATGCAATTGTTATCTACGCTAGGATTTTGATGCTTGACATTGTACACATATATTCGGACAACTGCATTTTTTAAAACTTATTTATTCCCTTTTTGTTGTGCTTGTTGTTGTTATTATTGTTGTCATTGTTGTTGGATAGGACAGAGAGAAGTGGAGAGAGGAGGGGAAGACAGAGGGGGGAGAGAAAGATAGACACCTGCAGACCTGCTTCACCACTTGTGAAGTGACTCCCCTGCAGGTGGGAGCCAGGGCTGGAACCGGGATCCTTACTCCAGTCCTTTTGCTTTGTGCCACCTGCGCTTAACCCACTGCACTACAGCCTGACTCCCCGACAATTGCATTTTTATAGATCTTATAAGCAACCGTTGAAATAGCTCACTTAGATAGTGTGCTGCTTTACCATGGTGAACAAAAAAGGTTTGAGCCTAGTCTTAACCACACTGAAGGAAGGTTTGATGCTATGGTCTCTTTCACTCTCTGTTTCTCTGTCTCTATTAAAAAGAAATCTTATGAGATACACCAGTATTCAGCTCTCCCTAAATAAACTTCCTGAATTAGATTCTAGATTATGATTTGTTGTTGCGGTGGTCTGGTGTCAGGCTGCACCGAGTGGACGTCCAGAGCAAAGGGGTACACAAATCTTTATTATAGGATGGGGGGGGAGGTTTGGTTCAGACCACGTGGAGCCAGCCGGCAATGGCCTACCACGGGGGGAGAGCAGGGAGCGAGACCTCAGAGAGGGAGAGCCGAGAACCCAGAGAGAGAGAGAGGGGAGGGGTGAGGGGGCTTTTTATTGGGCGACAACCAGGGGTGCCGTGTAGGGCCAGGATTGGTTGAAAGGGGGCACTCTAGGATTTAGCGGGGCATAGAAAAACCTGGGGGCGGAGACTGCATCAGAATAACTCCTCAGCAACAATGATTGTAAAACAGGAAGTAGATAGATATTGTTCAAATCCGATCTAAATCACTTAAATTCTTGAGACTAATTTATCAAATAGAAGCAAGAACCCAAATACCTAGTAACACTGGTAAGCTAAAGGAGCTAAATAGAAAGGAACTTAAGTTAGATAACTTTTCTACCATCTTTTTTATATTTACTTATTTTTTCCCCTTTTGTTGCCCTTGTTTTTCATTGTTGTTGTAGTTATTGATGTCGTCATTGTTGGATAGGAGAGAGAGAAATGGAGAAAGGAGGGGAAGGCAGAGAGGGGGAGAGAAAGATAAACACCTGCAGACCTGCATCACTGCCTGTGAAGTGACTCCCCTGCAGGCGGAGCCAAGGGCTTGAACCAGGATCCTAAAGCCAGTCCTTGCGCTTTGCACCACGTGCACTTAACCCACTGTGCTACCGCTTGACTCCCCTTTTCTACCATCTTAACCTTATTATCTTCTAGGGAATTTTCTTATAATATTTTAGCAATGGCTGCTACCATGTTACAAGTGTAATTATATTTTGTAATCAATAGGAGACTAACTGCAAAACAATTTATAGAGTGTGCTTAGGTTATTATATTCTCCTTCTGTGCAGTATATATTTGTTCTTTGAGAAAGGGAGAGGCACAAAATGATGAACATTTGGTTAGCCACTAACAACATCAGTGAAACTAAAGTGTATCTGCATCAATAATTTGGCCTTATGAAAACATACTCTAACCTTTAAATGCTCATTTGATATAGTTTTCAGGAGCAGGTTAAAGGGAGGTAGTTTCATATCATAAATTCAAGAAAGATTAATTTTCTTAAAATAATAGTCATTGAATGATCTGACAAATTCTATATTCTTCTAAGTTCCATATAATTAAGATATATTGTTACAAAATGCCTGTAAAGGCTGATAAATCTTAGTTTTACATTGCTTATTTTTGTCTGTAAAAGAAAAAGAAGTGGACTCCAATTTGGATAGGTTTATAAAAGAGAAAATGCTAGGTATTATCTTCTTATTTTTATTAGTTAAGTCACTAAAAGAAATTGATTATACAGAAGACATAAAATATTTTTAGAAATAAAATATATGGCTCTCAGTAACTTGTTCACTGCATAGTCCTGACTTCAAAGTAAACAAGAAGTTCTTAAATGCCTTATTTTTTATTACATTTAATTGCTACCTGGCTTGATGCATCAATACAATCAAATAAGCAGAATCTGTGGAACATTTTTATTTCTCTTCATCTTTCTCTAAATGCTAAGGAGAGGACAACAAATTTTTTCTTGTTTGTTTGTAATATATTTTGATAACTAATTATTTATTGTACAGAGACAGATAAATCCAAGTGGTAGGGGAGAGAGAAAGAGACAGAGGAAGTCTTACAGCACTACTTCGCCACTTGTGAAGCTTTCCACCAGCAGGTGGGGAATGTGGGTTGGAACTTGGTTCCTTGAGTATCTGTAACACTTATGCTCAACGGGATGCACCTCTGACCAGTTTCTAAATCAAAGTTTTTATTCATAGACATAGACAAAATGTATAATGTTAAAAACCTTTTGAAAAAATAAACAAACTAAAAACCATAAACACTAGCTACTAGAATCTGCAGACAGTGTTCTATAGTAAGTTTACAAGCACTGTGAAATACCAGGGCCAAGAGAAAACAGTGACACATTTTATTGAATTGAAGACAGAAAAGCAGGAAATTGGGAAGTAAAACAAAATTCATACCTTACTTTTTAAATAGGAAAATAAATTTCTAAGAAATATATCATAATGATATTTAGAAAGAATATAATAAGTTCATACCTGTATTAGCCCACTCAATTCAACCTTTTCATATTAAAGATGATATTATGAAGTAGAAATATCCCAGATTCTCTAAGAAAAAAGCAAAATACAGTACAGATTGAATACTTAATGATCTATAGGCTAGCAGAGTAGATGAGGGGACTCAGTAAGTGTAAGGGATTTTACTAGATTGATGAAAGGGAAGTTGAAAACCTAAGTCCCTATGATGGTGTCAAATGAAGCCTTGCTTGAGAGTGAAATATACTGATATGTATATTGAGGAAATGTAGGCATGTACCTGTGTAATAACTAAAATTCTGTAAATCAACATTTCCTTAAATTATATTAGACTTGAAGAAAAAAAAAGCTATTCTAGATTTTCATAAGGAGTTATGATTCCTACCAGAGTGAAAAGATTGTTTCTCACTAATACGACCGTAAATGCTAACATTGTGAAAGAACAAGAATGAAATTTTTAAGTTAAAAATAGTATTTTTTTGCCAAGGCAGTCAAATACAGAAATTACTATCTGGTTGTCATGAGTCCAAAGACAAACTGAGAAATTAACATATTAGAGGGAAACTGAAGTGGCAAGTCATCCTCCTCATCAAGTATATATTAGATAAAATATAAACTCATCCTAAATAAGTTAGGGACAGTAATGCACTAAAAATTAAAAAATAGATAAAGTATCTTCAAAGTCAATATTGAAGAAAGAACTAAAAACCTATGGCATTCAAAAGTGATAAGTTCATGATTTTTTTTTACAAATTTAGTCATAAATTATCATATCATACTCAACATAAGAACAAAGACTTAATATTTACTCAGCCAGGTCAGTGAGGTGACTTGACATTTTAAGGAGTCATGGTTGGGAAGAAGAGCTACTTGTGGGGGCCTGGTGTTATGTTAGCAGATTAAGTGCACATTGCATGAAGTGCATGGAACAGATTAAGGATCCTAGAGTAAGGATCCCAGTTCGAGCCTCTGGCTCCCCACGTGTGTGTGTGTGTGTGTGTGTGTGTGTGTGTGTGTGTGTGTGTGTGTAGGGTCTCTTCACAAGCGGTGAAGCAGGTCTGCAAGTATCTATCTTTCAGGGGCCCTCGCAGGGAGCCAGAAGCCGCTGGCTTTACCGTGGTCCATTGGAATTAGCAGTAAAACCTGTGGCAGAAGCCTAATAGACTAGGGCCTGGGCCTAAGAAACTCATGAATGGAATTTGAAGAAGAAAAACCTGTGGCCAGAGGCCAAAAGGAGTCACCCCCTAAGTGGTAGAGTAGAGATTTAGCCTAGCTAGCTAGCCCTCCAAATATCCAATAACCATACAGGTCAAGAAGTAAAGAATGATGGATGCCTGCGTCCACCTAAGAGCCCTCCAGGCATCTTAAAGAACAGCTGGGTGGCCCGGGAGGACTTGATGAAAGGTAGAGTGGTGCAGTGGTGCATCTCCTTTCTGTCTGTCTGTCTCCTCTCCCTTTCTCACACTCTCTGTATTTCACTCTAAACTAAAGAATAGAGCTGGAGAGATCGCATAATGGCTCTGCAAAATCTCATGCCTGAGGCTCCAAAGGACCCAGATTGAATCTCCCACACCACCAGAAGCCACAGCTGAGCAGTGCTCTGGTGAAAGGGTGGAAGGAAGGAAGGAAGGAAGGAAGGAAGGAAGGAAAGGAGGAAGGGAGAGAAGGAAGAAAGGAAGGGAGGGAGGGAGGAAGGATGGGTGGAAGGAAGGACAAACTGGATTGTCTTCCTCTGTTTGTCACAGAAACCCCCAGCACATTTGGCTATAGACCAGTGACTGAAGATGTTCCTCATTCTTCAAGCAGGGGCAGGGGGGAGGGGGCTTTTCAATGAACAGAGCTGAAATCTCTTATTGTGGCACGGGGGATGGCACAGTGGATAAGCCACTGGGTTCTCGAGCATGTGGTAAATTCAGTTCCAGGCACCACATATGTCAGAGTGATGTTCTGGTTATCTATTTTTCAATCTCTCCTCCCCTACCCTCCCCTTCCTCCTCTTCCTCCTCTTCCGCCTCTTCCTCTTCCTCTTCCTCTTCCTCTTCCTCCTCCTCCTCCTCCTCCTCCACCTCCTCTCTCTCATACATAAGAATAAATACTAAAAATAATAATGGTCCAGAAGGTAAATTCTCAAGCATGAGGTCCTGAGTTCTATCCCTGGCATCATGTGTACCTGAGTAATGTTCTGACCCCCCCATACTAGTAAATAAAATCTTTTAAAAATAATTATAAATAAAAAGACTTATTAATTCACAAGAGGGAGAGAGAGCTAGAGCATCACTCTGGCATACGTGGTGCCAGGGATAGAACTAGAGCCCTCACCGCTGCAAGTCCTGTGCTCTACCTGCTGAGTCACCTCACCAGCTGCCAAGCTCTCCTTTAACGAAATTCAAAGAAACCACATATCTTGTCCAAGATCACACAGGAAAGAGAGAGCAAAGTCTCCCATCCCTGAGCACAGAGCCAAGATGGCTGCATGAAAGCAAGCCTGGGGAACTTTTGCTCAAGAGATCTCTTCAGGTCCTGATATTCTTGACCAGAAAGGCGATTCCAGAGAACAAGAGGAGCCTCAGAAAAGGGAAGGCAAAGTCTCCCATCCCCATCTGTGAATCTCTAATTTCTTTCTCAGGGGCAATGGGATTTTCTTAGTGTTTAACTAGATTTAGTTATTATTTTATTTTATGTGTGTGTGTGAAAGAGAGAGAGAGAGAGAGAGATTCAGGAGTATAACACTTAGCTATCTACAAAGCAATGGTATTTATAGCCTTGTGGATATTTCCTTAGATACTTTAAGCACCAGCAGCATTCCAGAAAGCAGCACAGTGACTAGAGCACTGGATTGAAAATTATGACGTCTTGAATTCAATCCCAGGCAGCACACATGCCAGAATGATGATTGGCTTCTCTCTTTCCTCTCTCTGGAGTTAATACTAATTGTTTAAGAAGTACATAGAAACTTTAACAGTCATCAATTAAACACAGATGTCTTTTCTTAACATAATGGCTTTCCCACTATAATGGATTTTACTTTTTTTCCCTTAAGATTGTCATCAGGATCTTTGCCAGTTAATAACATCTAAACTTGAAGGTTGGGGAGATAGCTTAATGTTTATGTAAAAAGCTTTCATGTGGGAGTCGGGTGGTAGCACAGTGGGTTAAGCACAGGTGGCACAAAGCCCAAGGACTGGCATAAGGATACAGGTTCGAGGCTCTGGCTATCCACCTCCAGGGGAGTCACTTCACAGGCGGTGAAGCAGGTCTGCAGGTGTCTATCTATCTTTCCTCCTCTCTGTCTTCCCCTCCTCTCTCCATTTCTCTCTCTTCTATCCAACAACAATGATATTAATAACTACAACAAGGGCAACCAAGGGAAATTTTTAAAAAACAGCCTTCATTCCTGATGTTCAAGGCTTCAGGTTGAATCCCCAGCTCTCCAGTGTAAATCTGAGCTGAGCAGTGCTCTGTTCTCACTTTTTTTTTTTGTATTTATTTACTTTTTTTTTTTTTTTTTTTTTTTTACCAGAGCCTTACTCAGCCCTGAATCATGGTGAGGTAGGAAATTCAGAACTTCAGGTACTCTTTGCATCAGCATTATGATATCTACCCCTGCCCATCTCACTCTGTCTGTATCTTTCTTTCTGTATCTCCAGCCTTCATTACTAAACATAACAATAAAATAAAATGTGATAAAATAGTAAAAAAATAAGGAGAGCTTGGGCAGAAGTGAATGCCTAATAGTTATCATCTTTATGTCTTTATATCTATCTCTCATTACAAAAGATATTTTAAAAAGTAATGACAAATAAAACTATTTTTAAAAGAAACCCTTGAGCTGGGAGACAGCTTAGACATCTATATCTCTGTCTCTCTCCATAGAGAGATATAATAATACAATAAAATATAACTATTTAAAATAAGAGGACAGGGGTAGATAGCATAATGGTTATGCTAAAATACTCTCATGCCTGAGGCTCCAAGGTGCCAGGTTCAAACCCCCTTATGACCATAAGCCAGAGCTGATCAGTGTCCTGGTTAAAAAGGAGATGAAGAAGAAGAAGAAGGAGAAGAAGAAGAAGAAGGAGGAGGAGGAGGAGTAACTTACCTTGTGTGACCTATATTTGAATGTGGTATGAAATTTTATGAGTTCATAAAATAAAATAAAATAAAATAAAATAAAATAAAATAAAATAAAAAAGAAGACCTTCTGCTTAGGAACTATCTTAGGAGTTCTGCCAAAGACTTTCATGCCTGTGGTTTCCAGAACCCAGTTTCAGTTCTCCCCGCATCCCTTTTAGCTTGAGCTGAGAAGTGTTCCGGTGTTTCTCTGTGTACTTTTCTCCCTG
The DNA here is from genome assembly GCF_950295315.1 of Erinaceus europaeus. Taxonomy (NCBI): domain Eukaryota; kingdom Metazoa; phylum Chordata; class Mammalia; order Eulipotyphla; family Erinaceidae; genus Erinaceus; species Erinaceus europaeus. Next base: position 77,714,144 of record NC_080169.1, read on the forward strand.
GATCTGTGTAAGAAAAGAAAGTGAAGACAATATTGGGAGACATATGGGAGCCCTTTGGTTGGCTCTAGTTTCCTGTAAGGTGCATTCTACTCCTTGTCCACAAGAAGGTGACATAACACAGCAGGGCCCCTCCTTGGCTGACCTTACATAACTCTTACATGACTTACATAACTTACATAGTTAGGGCTATGCTTCTCTTTGTGGAGGAAGTTTGGAGTCTAAGTAAAACTGGGATTTCCCTTCAAGTAGGTGGTGTACATAGCAGCAGTGGCTCAGCTGTGCAGATGGTTAGGTGATGCCCGAAGATTTCCCACTAGAGTGTAAACTCAGTTGTAGTGATTGGGTTTAAGGGTATAACAACTTTCTAAACGGATCAGTTATTATACCGTTAAACCCAATCACTACAATACCTCCTCTTGCTCAGGTCCAGTCTCGGAAGGGACCTCACCATAGACCATCAAAGAAAACCAAGCAGAATGGGAAGATAGAAGTAATCAACACCACTGAAAAGTCAGGAAGACAACAACAACAACAACAAAAAAAAAATCCAGGGAAAGTCCCAAATATGTCAGTTATTTAAGACTCCTGAAGAGCAATAGTCTTCAAAGCAATAGTCCTCATAATGTTCAGTGAATTAGGAGAGTCAATGGAGGAAAACTTGAACAAGGACAGAGATAATATGGAACAAGTCCAAACAAAAAGAATTACAAAATAAAGTCACTAAACTAAAGAACATAACTGAAGAGTTTAACAGCAGAATGATAGAGACTGAATTAGTGACTTGACAATATGATAAAGCAACAAAAGCCCCCCCCCAAAAAAAAAACCCCAAAACTTGAATATGGACATTTAAACAATATCAACTCTTATAGTTTATGAACATAAACATCTTTCCACCACTTTTAAACTAGTAATCATTATAAATAAATAATAGATAAATAAATAAATTAGCCAAGCACATATTTCCCAAGAAAGAAATTTGAGGATACATTCAAACAAAAGAAAAATTACCACAGAATAATGAATAGAATGCAAAAATAAATGATGACAAGTACATTTGTAATATAATGCATTTTAAAGTTAAATGTAGATTATTACTTAAAGTCTAATTTAGGATGGGTCTGAGAAGTGATGTACCTGGTAGAGTACAGACATTACAGTGCACAAGAACCTGGGTGCAAGCCTCCAGTCACTATATGCAGGGAAAAAATGTTCATGAATGGTAAGCAGTGATACAGATCTATTTCTTCCTCTCTTTCAAATATATTTTGTTTTATATTGATGAGACAGAGGGAAAGAGAGAAGAGGAGAGGAGAGGAGAGGAGAGGAGAGGAGAGGAGAGGAGAGGAGAGGAGAGGAGAGGAGAGGAGAGGAGAGGAGGGCATTATGGAGGGAAAGATATATAGAGAAACCAAAGCATTGCTCAGCTGAGCTCTGGCTTATGCTAGTGCAGGGTCTTGAACCTGGGAATTTGGAACTTCAGGCATGAAAATAATTGTATAATAATTACACTGTCTCCTCTGCCTTCTCTCTCCTTTTATCTTCATTCTCAATTTCTCTATCTCAAATAAATAAAGTATTAATAAAGATTTAAAAGCGAATCAAAATAAAATAAAGATTCCCAAACAGACATGATGGTCCTAGACCTCAAAGAAATCCCTGTCTCCATTGTTACAGGTCATCTCTACTAGGAATAACAAAAAAGACCCCTTTGTGGACCCCCCATAGGACCTTGCTCTCAATTTGGATCAACAATGATAGAGAATGTTCCATCCTCCAAAGGGAGGATGGACAACATACTCTATGCTACACCTCAGGAAGATGGGTCAATATTGGGGAAGCTTGGAATGTTCCTACTCATGACCACAGAATATGAGGTCAGATCTATAGGGATACAGAGGTCACATAGGCTCCTAAACTGAATATGGGCCCCAGACCAAATCAAATCGATGGGGCTTATAGTCAGCAATATTTATACCCCTTCACCATATTAGGGAGCTATTTTCTTCCCTGATCCAGCTTTCTGGTCCTTTCTCCAGCCATGACATCACATTCCTAGACAATAACTTGGATCCACCTGCATATAAGATTTCAGGTTCAGAGGGAAAAAAAAAACTAGTATAGCTACAGGCCCTTTGAAATATAACTGAAATATGCCTGTTAGCTATCTACAAAATATGCCTGTTAGCTATCTACATCTGCACTATTCCAGCCTTTAGGTCCATAATTGGCGAACAATTTGTTTGGCTTTGTATGTTAACTCTTCTTTCAGCCACCAGGTTCCAGATGCTACCATGATGCCATCCAGACTTCCCTGGACAGATGGCCCCATCAATATGTCCTGGACCTCTTCTTCCCTAGAGCCCCACCCTACTAGAGAAAGAGAGAGGCAGGCTGGGAGTATGGATCTACCTGCCAAAACCCATGTTCAGTGGGGAAGCAATTACAGAAGCCAGACCTTCCACCTTCTGCATCCCACAATGACCTTGGATCCATACTCCCAGAGGGATAAAGAATAGAAAAGCTATCAGGAGAAGAGATGGGATACAGAGATCTAGTGGTAGGAATTGTGTGGAGTTGTACCCCTCTTATCCTATGGTTTCATTAATGTCTCCTTTTTAAAATAAATAACAAAAAAAAGAAAAAGAAGCACCGGTTTTTTTAAAATTACTGGTCATTTATAAAAAGGAAACACTGACAAAAACCATAGGATAAGAAGGGTACATAGATAAATAAAATTAAAAGTAAATAAATGAATAAATACTGACCATTTTTGGTTATTTTGGATGAGTGAGAATTATAGTGCTTTTTACTGGGTATTATGAGGCACAGAACTTTGGTGGTTGGTGCAGTGTGGAAATATTCACCTGTAATTTTTTTTCCTTAAAAATGTTATTAGTAATTTAATAATGATTTACAAAAGTATAAAATTGCAGGGGTATAGTTCCAAACCTCATCCACCACCAGAGTTCAATACTTTCTCCCATCCTAACCACCACCCTGCCTAAGAATAGCCACCATAGTTCTCACAGTCATAAAGTTTCTTCTGCCTTTTTTGTATGCTAATTCATGAGTCTCCACTCTATGTTCCACATATAAATGAAACCATCCAGTAGTTGTCTTTCATTTTTTCTCCTTACGCCACTAAGCATACTCACTTCCATTTCCATCTACTTTGTTCCAAAGAAAACAATATTAAACCATTCAAACCTTTTGCCCAGTTTTTAATTGTGTTGTTTTGTTACTGATGAACCATCTGATTTCTTTTTTTATTATCTTTATTTATTGGATAGAGACAGTCAGAAACCGAGAGGAAAGGGGAGAGACACACAGAGACAATTGCAGCCCTGGTCCACCACTCACAAAGCTTTCCCCCTGCAAGTGGGGACCGGGGACTTGAACCCTGGTCCTTGCACATTGTAACATGTGTGCCCAACCATGTGCGCCATCACCTGGCCCAATGTCCTGAGCCATCTGATTTCTTTCTAGATGCTTGATATCAATCCTTTATCAGATGTGTGATATGCAAATATTTTCTCTCAGTTGCTGAGTTGCCTGTCTATCCTTGTGGAATTTTCTCATGTGTAGAAGCCCTGCTTTTTTCTTGCAACTTCATAATCTCTAAGGCATTTTTAAAGTTTGAGAATAATAGTTGTTTACAAGATTACAAAATTATAGTATATAGTTCCACTTGGACCCACCACCAAAGTTTTGTACCCATACCCTCTTACTGTGATGTTAAAACTCTGTAAATCATTGTTAAGTCACTAATAAAGAATATTAACATAAATGTAAAAAAATGAATCAAAATAAAGTAAATGTCTCAATTCTTTAAAAATAAGTTAGAGAAATTGAACGTGAATTCAGAAATGACATACAAGATATTAAAAACATCTTAAGTTCCCATAGTTTTTTTAAATGTGGACAAACTGAATAATGAAATTGTGAATATCTATTTGTGTTATGTAAAATATAAACAGTCCATTAAATAGTTTACAACTATTGTATATATATATATTTATTTATTTTAATTTCTATTTATAAAATGGAAACACTGATAAGGTCAAAGAATAAGAGGGGTACAATTCCACACAATTCCCACCACCATATTGGTTTTTTTAAATTTCTCTTTTTAATTAATTTTTAAATATTTATTTATTTTCCTTTTTGTTGCCTTTGTTGTTTTATTGTTGTAGTTGTTATTTATGTGGTCGTTGTTGGATAGGATAGAGAGAAATGGAAAGAGGAAGGGAAGACAGACAGTGGGAGAGAAAGACAGACACCTGCAGACCTACTTCACCGCCTGTGAAGTGACTCCCCTGGAGATTGATAGCCTGGGGCTTGAACCGGGATGCTTACACTGGTCGTTGCACTTTGTGCCACCTGCGCTTAACCCGCTGCGCTACCTCCCAACTCCCCATATTGTATTTTTATATAATCTACAGTACATAGCTAATACAATGAATAAAATGATAAATGCCAATCATCAAACCTAATGATCAATGTAAAGCAGCTAGTTTTAAATAAAGGCCTAGTGTATGCAAGCTATATACAAACATTTATTATTAATGTTATTATTATTATTTATTGGTGATTTAATAATGATTAACAAGACTGTAGGATAAGAGGGGTGCAATTCCATAATTCCCTCTACCAGAGTTCCTTATCCAATTCCCTCCACTCTACGGCTCCCTATTCTTTATCCCTCTGGGAGTATGGACTGAAATTCTTTATGGGGTGCAGAAGATGGAAAGTCTGGCTTCTGTATATATGAATTTTTCAAACATCAGACTAGGCCTGGTAGAGTAGCTGGATAGTGTGATGCTTTGCGACGTGCATGACCCGGGTTCCAACTTGGCTCTCACTGCACTAAATGAAGCTTTGGTATTGAGGTCTTTTTCACTCTCACCCTCTGCTTCTCTCCTTCTCTGTCTCTACCTACAAAACAAAAAGAAAACAACAAAGTATAATCAGATGGTACTATGTTCTGTTTAATTTTTAATTAGATATATTTTACATTTTATACACTTATTTTTAATAGAGATACATGCACTAAGTTCATAATGACAATTGCCTTTGGAAAATGGGCAATAAATAATAGGTAACAAGAGTTTATATTACCTTTATATGCAATTTAGTTTTTTATATTCAGAAAAATAACTTCCTGTATGAAATGGATAAAATGAGATCAAGAAATTCGTTTAACCTGAACTTTGGTTTTATTAATATATATAGTCATTGTTTGCCTCTGAGTGACTTCAGACCCTTGGCCTTTGTGTATGGACTGGAACACTTCCATGGCTTTGTTAGGGAGAAAACAAATGTAGGCAGCTTATTTAACTTGGATAATTTGCTGCTAGAATCAGTCCTAGCAACAATGGCATAGTGGGAAAAAGACAAAATATTCATGATAAAGTTAGTACTGCAGGGAGTTAAACTTCTGCAATTAAATGAACTTCAGTAAGATTTTATATTACACAATGATATTTCTGTGTGCACTAAGATTTTTCAAATTTACAGTTGCAGTTAAAATGTAAAATAATATGCAATTTGGGAAACTGAAATATTTCAGGATCCATGATTGCTTCAAACAAGTGATGTATTTTATTTTACTTTCTCTTCTGGGGAAAATAGAGAAACTACCTACAAGCAAATGTAATTTTGATTTTGTTAAAATCATATATAGAATCAATAAATTCCAGAATTTATTGATTCTGTAAACTTTAATTTTATCAAATCAATTTTCAGCATAGGAAGACTTACATGTGTGTTTGATGAGTTTGTGGATAATTTATTTCAGGATATGTACCAGGATATTATGTTTTTTGTATTATTTAAGAAACATGAGTTTGGCAATCAGTAAGTACTCAAGAAATTCAGTTTGGTATCTATGAGAAATATATTTGGCTAAGTGTTTAACAAAAGAAATACTGGAAATGTCTTGCTATTCCAGTAAATTTTTGAGGGATTCACATTTGATTATTATTTTTGGAAAAATAGTATTTTCAGTGCCAATTTTTGTCAAAAGGTCCATTATCAGAATAACCGTATTCCACATCTTACCGATTTGCTGGGGCTCACATGGAGCAGCTCCTATGGGGTGGGGGGTAAGCCTCCAACCCTCCCTCACCAGCTCTAGTGGCTATGTGAATTAGAAAGAGGCATCAGGAGATATTCTGGTACAAACACCTGTTTATTTGAATGTGGGTACAGGCTTTTATACTGAGTTAATCAAAGAACATTTTTCACATATGTCAGAAATTACAGGTTTCTTAAAGGTCAGCTTGCCCCCACGGTAGGGGGTTGGTATGACAAGAATTGATGAGATACATAAGGGTCAAGACAATTAGTTTCCATGATGCAGACAAGTTAATTATCCAAAAGTATTTGAGAGAAGCATAGTGGTAAAACCAGTAAGGTGAGGTAGAGAAGGAGGAAAACAAAAATTGATGTAAATCACAGATATCAAAGGACACAAAGAAATAGAATATGGGGTCTTACTGCCTGGTACCGGCAGGGGTGTATGATACAGTGTGTTCTTCTATATGATCAAAAGGTGAAGTTATAGTGGGTGTGTGAGCTTTGAGTGACTATCGTGAACTTTGAGTGAACCCTCAAGCAGGCAGCCATTTGGCCTGTTGGCAGTGGAGATACTAACAAGGAAATACTAACAAGGAAATACTGAGTCAGATACTAACAAGGATACTAACAAGGAAATACTGAGATACTAACAAGGAAATACTAACAAGGAAATACTGAGTCTGGGAGACTAACAAGGAAATACTGAGTCTACTAACAAGGAATACTAACAAGGAAATACTGAGATACTAGCAAGGAAATACTGAGTCTGGATACTAACAAGGAAATACTAACAAGGATACTAACAAGGAAATACTAACAAGGAAATACTGAGATACTAACAAGGAAATACTGAGTCTGGGAGACTTTTCCCTCTTGGCTCATCTCTACAAGGAGAGAGGCTAACAAATGAGATGTCTTTCCCAACCTCCATCCAAGGATGGGAGAGCTCCCCTAAGCTCTACCAAGCTTTCATATAGTCCCACACAGATTGATGTCCCTAATTTAAAATTTATTAGAGTCTGAATATAAAATTTCTGTGGTACAGTAAAGGCAATCTTAGAAAATGCCACACCTAAAAAGTCTATCAAATCCATCCTCAAGAATCCATCAAGGGAGTTTCAGCCCATTGTAGGACTAATAAGATAGCTCTCCTGGATAGTGCACCTGCTGTGTTATCCTTGTGACACAAGTTTTGAGTCCAGTCCCCACCACATTGGGGGAATCTTTTGTACTGTGCTAACTTATTCACTCTATTCCTCTGTCTATTCGAAAAAGTTAACCTAGAATGGCCAAGTTCCATTGTCGGGCTAGAAGATGACCCAGGGACTAAGCTTGTGGTGGCAGGACAATTCAAGTCTTTATTCATCTGAGCTTCCCAGAGTCTGGTGGTAGTACATCTGGTTAAGCTATGTGGCCCCAACCACAATGGCCGGTGTCAGCCGTAGGTCTGCATGTCTACCCTCCTCCAGCTTGGGACACGGAAGAGACTAGAGAGCAAAGGAAGTGGCTTGACAATACCATACATGGTTAGGAGAGGGGTGGAGAAAAATGGAAGAGGCTGGAAAGATAGGACCTTCCTTAGCAACTGTTACAAAGGTTTTAACTGGTAGGATTAATAAAAATACCCTGGGGGCAATAAGGAAGGAGACTTTTAGTCATTTGAAAGACAAAGCAGAAGATTGATATGTAAATAATAAAAGGACAGGCCATAGTAGCAGGGAATGTAGGGTGCTTTGTGAGCCCTGCCAAGCTCAACCATGTTTGCACGATTTCTCAACATCTCCCCCTTTCTTTTTATCTAATGGCTATAGTATCAGGAAATGTAGGGTGGAGCAGACTTAAGGAATGCTAGCTCAGGCGGGAAGATGCAGGATGTTTTTGTTGGGGAGAAGACTTACATGCTTCCAACCTTTTGAGGATTATGTGTCCCCCTTTTTGCTCAATCCCTCCATAGAGAGAGAGACTCACCAGGTGAACTCACCTCTCAGGCCAAGCTCTTCCAAGCTCTACCACATCCCCACAACCTCTCTGCATCTTCCCCTATCTTTTTATCTAATGCCCATATTTAAATGGGTCAATGTCTGCAAAAGACTCCATTTCTGACAGAGGAAGAGCAGTGTAGGGGTGAACAGAAACCTTTTGGGCAGAAACCTAAATGATATCATGCAGATGTTTTCAAAATAATTGTAAGTATACAGGGTGTGAGTGATAAGTAAGAGTAGCAAGGGCCAGCATGAGGCTGAGGGGAGGCCTGGTGCCTGGGGCTGATGACGAAGGGGTGGGGCCTAACGATGAAGGGACTCAAGGCCAGGCAGGCGGTGGTGCTTGGCCTGCAAGCCTGGAGGCTTGGCTTGCTGATGAGGGGCAGGGCCTGGCAGGTGAAGGGACTTGGGGCCTGGCAGGTGAAGGGGCTGGGCCTGCAGGCGAATAGGCTGGGTCTGGAAAGTGAAGGGAGCTCAGGGCCTGACAGGTGGAGGTGCTCCTGGCCTGCCAGGCAAGGGGGGTTCAGGGCCTGGCAGGAGGAGGGGATTGTGACCTGCCAGGTGAGGGATGCAGGCCTGAGGGGCGAAAGGGGCGATTCGGCACTGCAGAGTCCATAGACCACTGCAGCTGGTCCCTGAGAAGCCCAGCAGTGTAAAGGGAATGTCCAAGAGGTCCACCAGCAAGTCCAATAGAGATACCTATAGAACTGCTTTACCACCATCGTCACCACACACCACACAGATAAGAAGTGAAAGTTTGAACATGGGTCCTGGCACATGTTAACATGATTGCTGAACCTGGGGTGCCAATCACCTAGCTGATAACATTTGAGAAAAAGAAAATGAGGGGGGGGATGGTGGTATATCACAGGTGTAAAGCCCTGGAGAATCTCAGTGGCAAACAATTGCATTCACCATTCAAAGGCAATTTTCAGAGCCATTTACTTTCTGAAATAAAACTAACATTTGTTTAAGGATTAAGGTCTAATGCACTCCTCTGTTCATAACTGCATTATTCACAATAGCCAAAGAGTGGAAGCAGTCTAAATGCCTCTCAAAATATAACTGGCTAAAGAAATAATGCAATATATGTTTATGGAATACTACTCTGCAATTAAAAAGATGATACTTGTTCAGTGATAGGTCAGAAACAAAACAATGAATATGAGATGATTTCATTTATTGGCAGAAGTTGAAAAACAAGATCAGAAGGGAAAACACTAAGAAGAACTTAGACTGGAGTTGGTAGATAGCACCAAAGTAAAAGACTTGGGGGGAGGTGGTCTGTGAGGGGAGGAATTTGGGTCCTGGAATATGATGGCAGAGAATGACCTAATGGGGGCTGTATTGTTATGTGGAAAACTGGAAAATTTTGTGCATGTACAAACTATTGTATTTTACTGTCAACTATAAATCATTAATCCCCCAATAAAGAAATTAATTAAAGCAAAACAAAACAAAAAAATGATACTGTGTCTTTTAGGGACAAAATAGATGGAACTGGAGGTGATTATGCTTAGTAAAATAAATAAAGAGTTGAAGAATAATGACTGAATGGTTTCACTCATGCAGAATCTAGGGAGTTGATTCACAGCTACTGGCAAACACACACACAAGCAGACTGTTTCTAAGATTATGAGAACTATGTGGTTATCTCTGGGAGACTGAGAGCATGGGGATACAGAACTTTTGGTGGGAGTGTGCTATGTAATTATACACTGAAATCTTAAAATATTGTAATAGCCCTACTAAAATGAAAAATTGATACATAAATAAAATAAAATTATGACAGCACTAAAAGAATTAAGGTTCAAAATCAGGGCATTTTATAAAGTTTTTACAACTTTCCTTTCCAACTCTGTCTTCCAGTCAACATTCCTTCAGATGAAGACTTAGCTCTGGTCAGATCTGTTTATGTGTTGAATAGACATTCATTGTACACCTATCCTGTGTCAGACCTGTGCTAGAAATTAAGAAAACAAATATATATATATATATATATATATATATATATATATATATATGATACAGTTTTTGTCCTTGAGGATTTCACAGTCTATTGGGAAAGGCAAACATGCAACTAATTATAATTACAGTGTGCTAAATGACAACATAAAAATATGGAAAAGGTACTGTGGGAGATATGATAGTAATTAATTTTGTGTAAAGGTGGTGTGAAGACATGACTAGAAATGAAATTTAAAAACTTTATAGGGGCTGGGTGGTGGCTCACCTGACTGAGCACACATGTTACAGTGCACAAGGACCTGGGTACAAGCCCCCAGTCCCCACTTGCAGGGGGAAAGCTTTGCAAGTGGTAGAGGAGGGGTGCAGGTGTTTCTGTATCTCTCTCTCTCCCCCTTCCTCTCAGTTTCTGGCTCTATCCAATAAAGGTAATGAAAAAGTGTTTTAAAAACCTTTATAAATTTAGTATGGTAGGCAAAATGTTTTCTTTTTTATAAATCACATTAAAACTGAAGAATTTCATCTGCCTTTAATGAGCAAAGGAACAAAAGTGATGACAGCTAATGGAAAAGTGAAAGGCAATAAAAATCTTTTTTGTTCACTCTTCTAGAGAAGCAGGTGAGGAGAAAGAACAAGGCAGGTAAGCAGATTTTACACCATATTTAATGTACTTTAGTTCCGTAATTGGTCTACAGGATTGGAGGACTATACAACATGTAGATAAGCATAGAATGTAGAAAGAGTAGATTCAAGGATTACTTTGAAGACATAGTCTTTGGTCTTCCGGTCCTTGGGGAAAAAAACCTTGTATTTGACTTGGATACACATTTAGCAGTATGTCAGAACATCTAGGAACAGGAGGGTCTGAGAATACTTATGGAGGGAAAACACAGATCCTAGATTATACAAAGGACTGGGAGTTTATACAAAATAGTGAATTGTGAGTTTCTCACCAGATGAAAGAAAAATATAGTCTATGTTAAGGTTTTTAAACTTTATCCTATTAAAATGAGACTTAAAAAAGATTTTATTTTGTTATGGTATATAGAAGAACATATATACCATAATAAAATAGATATATGTATGCATTCATCATTTAGTATTTGTTGCATAAAGACAAAGAGAAACTGAGGAAAGGGGGAGATTGAAAGGGAGAGAGAGAGGGAGACACTTGCAGCACTACTTCAATACTCTTGAAGCTTCCCCTCTGCAGCTGGGGGTAAGGGTCTTAAACTTGGATCCTTGCTCATTTAACATGTACTCAAACAGGTATACCACCTCCTCACGACTTTTTAAAAGATTTTTAACTGAGGACTTGAGAAGTTTCAGCTTTATAGATACCCATCATTGGGCCAGTAGGAATGAGTAGGGAAAACAGAGTCTAGGATAATGACTCAAGCCAATAAAGAGGTAGAAACCTATATAAATAAGCCACAACAAAATAAAACTCTTAAGTTTAAGACAGTGAAGGAAGGGGGGTGATAGAATTTTTGACTGATGAGATTTTTCAAGAAAATCAATTCTGTGTGAAGTGTTTCAAGGAGAAAAATCCTGGGCTTGTGAAGTAGTTAACTTGGATATATGTCTTTTCCATGTGCATAATACACGTTTGAGCTCAGCTCCCATTGTATTGAAAGCTTCAATACTGTGGTCTCCTGTACTCTGTGTATCATCCTAGCTATACAAAAAAAGAGAAAAATAATATAATTGATTTGAGATTTCTACTGGTCACCCAAATACATAGGATAATAATCTTTATCAAAATAAGTTAAATGGAAATTGGTAAAAATAAGAGTTAACTCTATTCGAGCAGTATGCTACTTAAAGTACCTATAAGGTATTTAATTAGGAATAGTTAAGATGCAGTATAGTCAATGATTCATTAATTAATGAATTAAATAGTTAAAATAATCTTATGAGAAATCACACTTATGTCAACACTTGCTCAGTGCTACTCATGTAACAGTGATTAAAGAATAAGCAAGCTTCACTTATATGCCAATTTGTGTGCATGAATCCCTGGAATTTATAATGGTAAAATTAGATGTTAGTCATATAATCACAGGTGAGTATCTAAATCACAAATTATAACAAGGACTATAAGGAAAAATTTAAAGAGAAATGAAGAAAAAATGCAAGGAAGAAGTTATCTAGTCCATTAAATAATGGATCACTTATTAAAAAATATATCATTTACCTGGGCTAGGAAGACATCCTGATATTAGTGCACTTGGCTTTTCATCTTGAACGCTGAAAGACTCAGGATTTAATCCCTGTCAACACCATATGCCGGAGCTGAGCAGTGCTTTGATCTCTCTTTTCACCTTCATGAAAATAGTTATCTGAGTATGAAAAATAAAATCAGTAACTTGAAATCTAAAGACTACTTGGTTCCAAATCTGGTGTGTCTCTGTGTGAGTGTGAGTGTGTGTGTGTGTGTGTGTTGGCATGCAGAGAAAGCATATAAAAATGGACTTATAAGAATCTGAGGCAAATAGGGATAGGTAATAAATTTGAAAAAAAAAATACTGGGGGTCGGGCGGTGGCGCAGTGGGTTAAGCGCACGTGGCACAATGCACAGGGACCAGCGTAAGGATCCCGGTTCGAGCCCCTGGCTCCCCACCTGCAGGGGAGTCGCTTCACAGGTGGTGAAGCAGGTCTGCAGGTGTCTATCTTTCTCTCCCCCTCTCTCTCTGTTTTCCCCTGCTCTCTCCATTTCTCTCTGTCCTATCCAACAACAAAGCAACGTCAACAATGGCAATAATAACCCCAACAAGGCTGCAACAACTAGGGCAACAAAAAGGGGGAAAAATGGCCTCCAGGAGCAGTGGATTCATGGTGCAGGCACCAAGTCCAGCAACAACCCTGGAGGAAAAAAAAAAAATACTGGTGGGGGAGATAGCGTAATGGTTATGCAAAGAGACTCACATGCCTGAGGCTTCTAAGTCCCAGGTTTAATCTCATATACCACCATAAACTAGACCTGAGCAGTGCTCTAGTAAAAACAAACAAACAAACAAAAAATCTTTTTTTCATATGTTTATAAATTAAAGTAGAAACATTTGCTTCAGATAACAGCAGGTAACTGTCTTTCAATAGTTAATCATTCTAAATTTTAGTGTCAGAATTTGTACTAAATAATATTTCTTATGCATAGCTATTCCAAACTCTGGAGAAAGAAAATTCACATAACAACTTGAAACTACCATTATTAATAACAACAAAATTATTTAAAAAATCTAAGTGGTTGGTTCAGTGACAGAGGGATTGCCCTGCATGTGGTGGATTCCCACCCAGCATCATATCAGAGAGCAACAAAGACAAAAACATCTGGAACTTATTGGGTAATGGAGTGACATTTTGGTTTCTCTCTTTTGTTCTTTCTTTCATAAGTTAGTAGATAGAATATTGGGGGGGGGGCTTGGTTAAGGGAGGAATAAAGGTATATAGATGGCAAACTTGAAAAAAATAAAAGCAAGTGGGGAGAAAAGCAAAGATATGTGTAAAAATTCAAGTATAAATACTTTCTCAGAAAAAGTATCTCATTTCTGTACTTGATTATTCTAAACTCTAGTATAAAAGTTTCAAATGATTCAAATACATGAAACCCTGTTTTTTTTCTTTATTTTATTTTTGACAGTGTACTAAGGAAAGGACAAAAACAGAAGCCATGTTAATCTTTGAACAAAGGAAACCACATTGGTAAAATTTCTCTTAAAATCTACATCTTATAAAAGATGTGTGACTACTTAAACCAAAAATTCTGACACTATATCATGGAGGAGAAAGACTTACATGCTAAAACTATAATACATTGCAAAGAAAACAAAGAAGATAGAAAATAGGGAACAATATCTCAGGGATTAAGAATTAAACTGTTAATTTATTCATACTACCCAAAGTCATCTATAAATTCAACTAGATTTCTACAAAAATTTTCAATGACATTTTATAGGAATAGAAAAAAAAAGGCCTTAAAATCCATATAAATGAACAAAGCATAATAGGCAAAGCATAATAGGTATTTTTTTCCTGAGGGGAAAAAAATCTACCAACTGCATATTTTCTGATTTCATACTATATTATAAAGCAATAGTATGTTTTAAAATATAAAGTGGCGTAAAAGCAGAAATATAAACCAATAGAACAGATTTGAGAACCAAGCAATAAACTCATCTATATAGGGTTAATTAAATTTCCATGAAGGACTGAAAAACATACAATGATGAAACTAGTAGTCTTTTATTTTAAAAATAGTTTATTTTAAATTTATTTTAAATATATATATATATAGAGAGAGAGAGAGAGAGAGAGAGAGAGAAAGAGAGAGAGAGAGAAATATATATATATATATAAAGAGACCAAAGCACTGCTCATCTCAGGCTTATAATAGTGTGTTGTTTTTTCACTCTAGTCTGCAAGAGAAGGACCACCAGAGATCCCCACAATTCAGAGAATGCCAATCTCTTGTCCTTATTCAGCTTTTTGCAGTCCTTGCTTTGACAAGGTTAGCTTTGGAGTGAGTGAGAGAACTGTAATAGAAAGTAGGTGAAGAGGGTATTTAAGTCTAAATAGACACTATTTCATTATGAATTTTATACTGACTCACTGCAGACTATTGTGTACTTTTGCTTTCAGGTATATATTTTGCCCTAATTTATGGATACATGTGAACAGACATATGCTTTTTCTCATGGGACCTGGTCTATATTTAGGTTTTGGGACTTTGTTAGGAAGTGAACCACCTGGAATGGAATTAAGAGAATCCTATGAAGGGAAAGGTCTCACCTGAGCAATGAGGGTGAATGGTTGACATTCCACAACTGATTTCTCTGGACACAGTCTAAAGTGAAGCAGGCTGAAGTGGTACTCTTTGTGTTGATTAGGTTGGGATCCATGGATGCAATATCATTTGGTATGAATTGAGAGAAGCATGCAGGAAATTGAGGCCCACCCTAGAGGTGACAGGACTGGGGGAGATATAGGCTCTATAGAGGAAGTGGGAGGTTCCTGATGTCCTAGGGTTTAAGAAGGCAATAGATTTTTATTGCTATAATCACATTATTTGGCAATTGGGTTAACTTTGAAATATCCCTTTGTTAGGATTTGCTGAATCATACACAACATCACCATAATTTATGTCCTTTGACATTATTTTCATATAGCCGTGCCACCGGTTGCTTCTGTTCTCCTTGGTCTAAGCTTTTGAGAGAGTCAACCTATCAAAAACTCATCCTATGGTCTGTGCATTAAAAATATTGAGACATTCAATCAATTTTCTCCTCTTATATTAAGTAGATAGTCATTTATATAACTACAAATTAATAGGACCCCTTTGTGGGCCCCCATAGGACCTTGTCCTCAACTTGGATCAATAACGGTAAAGAATGTTCCATCCTCTGAAGGGAGGCTGGACAACACATTCTATGTTACACCTGAGGAAGATAGGTACTGATATTGGGGAAGCTTGGGATGTTCCTACTCATAACCACAGAATGTGAGCTCAGATCTACAGGGATACAGAGGTCACATAGGCTCCTAAGCTGAATATGGGCCCCAGATCACATCAAATTGATGGGGTTAACAGTCAACAATATTTATATACCTTCCCCATATTTGGAAGTTCCTCTCTTGCCTGTTCCAGCTTTCTGGTCCTTTTTACAGCTATGACATCATCTCCACAGACAATAACTTGGATCCATCTGCATATCAGATTTCAGGCTCAGGGGAAAGAGAAAGGAAAAAAAAAAAAAACCTCGTATAGCCACAGGCCCTTTGGAATATAATTAGATACTCCTATTAGCTATCTAAAAAATGGAGGACATCCCCTCCCACCCCCCCACCACCCAAACTCTTCACCTGCACTATTCCAGCCTTTACGTTCATGATTGGTGAACAATTTGTTTGGTTTTCTATGTTAACTCTCTTTTCATCCACCAAGTTCCAGATGCTAGCACGATGCCAATCAGACTTCCCTGGACAGACAACCACACCAATGTGTCCTGGAGCTCTGATTCCCCAAAATCACACCCCACTAGGGAAAGAGAGAGGCAGGCTGGGAGTATGGATTGACCTGTCAAAGCCCATATTCAGCGGGGAAGCAATTACAGAAGCCAGACCTTCCACCTTCTGCATCCCACAATGACCTTGAGTCCAACTCCCAGAGGGTGAAAGAATAGGAAAGCTATCAAGGGAGGGGATGGGATAGGGAGTTCTGGTGGTGGGAATTGAGTGGAGTTGTACCCCTCTTATCCTATGGTTTTGTCAGTGTTTCCTTTTTATAAATAAAAAAAATCAAAGTTACAACATCTGTGTATGCAGGAAAAGATCAAGATTTGTACTCTGCATGTAGCATAAACCAATAATGACTGGATACTTCAAGATAATAGTCCAGTATTAGAGAAACACCTGGAGGAAATAGCATACCACATAAACAGATACTGTGCTCATTTTCCAGACATGGGAGCTCAGCCTTCTCGTACTGGTTTCCTGGTCACTTAGTAACTCAAACCTGAGGTTTTCCTCAGATTGCAAATATTAGTATACTATATGGTGGTTTTAGGGTTTGAGCTAGTACCCTAAAGCCTCAGACATAAAAGTATTTTGTATAATATTATGCAAAATAATCCAGCCTGACATGTCCCCAGCCCTGAAATGGTCTTTTCAGTAAAAGATACTGGTAAAATTGGGGGCCGGGTGGTAGTGCACCTGGTTGAGTGCACGTATTACAGTGAGCAAAGACCTGCATTCAAGTCCTCAGTCCTTACCTGCAGGGGGAAAGCTTCATGAGAGGTGAAGAGGGCTGCAGGTGTCTCTCTGTCTCCCTATCACCCCATTCCTTTTTGATTTCTGGCTGTCTCTATCCAATAAATAAAGATAATAAAAATTATAAAAAAGATACTGGTAAAACTGAATGTTTATATGCAAAGGAATGTAAGAAGACATCTATTTCAACAAGTCACAAGAATGAACGTGAAGCAGAGTGAGTATTTATGTGTGTGTCTAATGCGTGTTTGAGCATGGATGGTTGAACCCCCAGAAGCTTGTCTATCAGACTTCCCTTGGCATGCCAGCCTTGTGGTCTAGAGAGATGTGGCCCGAGTATGTGGAGGAATTCCAACCTTCCTATCAGCCTCACCGCATCACCCCACCCTCCTCCCTTTGGTGGGCTTCGCCTTCCTTAAATTTCTATTTCCCTGTCCCTGCATCACCATCCATGCCTTCTCATTGCCTTGTTCTCTTTCCCCTTATAAGGAACTATTGGTCTCATTAGCCAGCTTGGCTACTTCCCTTGCACTGCTACCCCTTTATAAACTTACAACTGCAAGAATAAAAGGTACCGTCCTCTGCCATGAGTAGGTTTGTTGTATCGTCCGCTACCAAGGCCAGCTGGAAGACCCCTTAGCAAACTCACTCCTGCCTCTGCTGGCCTAAGATTCCCCCCTTCCCATCTTTCTCCTGGTGGCCAACAGGCCAGACTGAGAAGTGGGAGCCAGGCTTCCTTGTTCCCCCGAGGAACCCAACACTTACGTGTAAAATTTGCAAAGCAACAACAAATTTCTAGAAGAAAGAAAAAAGAATAACCTTGATATTGGTCATTGCAATATATATATATTTTTTAAGATTTGAAGCCCAGATTGCAAAAAAAAAAAAAAAGTAAAAATGAACAAATGGAACTACCTGAAACTGAAATGGCACTGAACCATAAAAGAAATAAACAAAAGAATACTTACCCATTGGGATAAAAAAAAAAAACCAGCTGCAGACCATGTATATGATAAAAAGTTAATGGGGATGGGTCGTAGCACATCCAGTTCAGTGCACATTATTATGTGCAAGGATATGATTCAAACCTCCCAGTCCTCACCTGCAGGAGGAAAGTTTCTCAAGTGGTAAAGCAATTCTACTGGTGTCTCTTTTTCACTCTTCCTCTCTATGTTCCCCTTCCATTTCAATTTCTCTCTGTCTCTATCAAATTAATTAATTAAAAGTTAACATTAAAATATGCAAGGGAATCTTAGAGTTTCAACAGTTAAAACACAAGTAAACCAAACAAAACATGATAAAACACCTGTGCAGCTTATTTACATTTAAAGGTGTGCAAATATGCACACCTGGGGAAAATAACACTATAAATTACACAACAGGTTTTCATACCTGAGGCACCAAAAGGCTCTGGTACTACTATAACCTACTATAACCTAGAGCTGAGCAATCCTCCAGTAAACAAACCAAAATGAAATAGACAAAAACCCTCAAACCTGAAGAGTTCAAAGGATTTAGAAGAACATACAACTTAAAGATCAAAGATATTTTTTAACTTTGTTGTAATTGGCAAAAAAAAAAAAAATCACACACATCTTTAATAGATGAGAACATCAGATTCTTAGTAATAACACCAAAGTTCTTGCAGAGACAGAATGTAAAGTTCCCTTTGTGGTCATCATTTGGTTCCTAGACCTGTGTATTCTTCCTTCTATACATACTTTGCTGTATTAATGCCTTTGACTCAGTGTATATACTAGATATATAGATATACAAGATAAAATACTGTGTCTGTGTAGGGTATTGCCTTCAAGATAGTCCTTCAAAGGTGCCATCCTGTTTTTTTTTGAAATTATTTAGCAGTCTAAAAAAGTGACTTAATGTGTAGAGTATAGAATTTAAATGCATGAGGTCCAATCCTTTTCACTCTTCCCATAATATAAGTAAATCAATATTTTATTATTATAGTTTTTATTTTTAATTTAATACTATTTATTTTTAAGATTTTATTGGGTGGGATAATGGTTTATAGTATAGTCCTTAAAGCATAGACAAAGCCTCTCCTCTCCCTTTGACTGGTGTCTAGAAGACACATTGCTGGGAAATTGTGCCGATGCAGTCACATCTGCCATGTTGTCCCCTCAGGCTACTGCTAGTTCCCACGAGAGTTGGGACATTCTCAGAGTGCCTGTTCAGC
The DNA here is from genome assembly GCF_950295315.1 of Erinaceus europaeus. Taxonomy (NCBI): domain Eukaryota; kingdom Metazoa; phylum Chordata; class Mammalia; order Eulipotyphla; family Erinaceidae; genus Erinaceus; species Erinaceus europaeus. The sequence goes on from NC_080169.1 coordinate 77,733,134, forward strand.
CATGTTGTGCCCTCAGGGCATTGTCTATATCCCCGTGATATTTGGAGTGCTTTGGTTACTCCTCCCCCCTCCCATTCTCACGAGAGTTATTATTCTATCCTGGAGTGCTATGGTTACTCCTCCCCCTTCCCATTCTCGCGAAAGCTACTCCTATAAAAGCCCTTCTTCCGCACCTCGCTCTCTTGCCAGCGCTTCACTCCGGTGTTCAGACGCCGGAAAGGTTACTGTGTGAGGCGGCCGTGGCCATTTTTGCTACCTCCACGTGGCCCAACCTGCTTCTCTAGCACCCAACTCTGAGGTGCCAGTGCAAATAAAGATTTGTGTTTCCTCTTCGCTCTGGACCTCCTCTCTCTCTTCTCTGTGGCACAAAACGACAACACATCAGGACCTCACTGTCCTTTTATCCTGTTACTTAACTTCCTTCACCAAAATCCATTTCTTCTGTATAATATGTCACACCTAGCCCATGTTTCACCTTATACCCTCCATTACTGTACTTTATTCTGAAGTTCAACCTATAAGTAAGACCATTAAGCACTAGTCTTTATATTTCTGGTTTCTTTCACATAACATGATGCCTTCAAGTTCTGACCATGATATTGCCAAGAAGATAAGCTCCTTCTCCTGCTCCTCCTATTTCTTCCTTTTTTCCTTCTCCTTTTACTTCTCCTCCTACTCCTCCTTCTCCTCCTTCTCCCCCTACTCCTCCTTTTTTTTCTCTTTCTTCTGCCTCCAGGGTTATTGCTGAAGCTCAGTGCCTGCACTATGAATCCACTGCTCTTGGAGGCCAATTTCCCCATTTTGTTGCCCTTGTCGTTATTGTTGTTGTTGTTATTGCTATTGTTGCCATTACTGCTGTTGTTATTGGATAGGACAGAGAGAAGCCAAGAGAGGAGGGGAAGGCAGAGAGGAGGAGAAAAAGACACCTGCAGACCTGTTTCACTGCTTGTAAAGTGATCCCCCTGCAGGTGGGGAGCCCAGGGCTAAACCCAGAATCCTTAGGCTGATCCTTGAGCTTTGCAAAATGTGATTTAACCTGCTGCTCAACTGCCAGGTCCCAAGCTAATTTTTTAAAATATATTACATAATTACATGTCAACAGGGGATTAAATCCACACCACTCCCACCACCAAAGTTCTGAATCTTCAGTCTCCCCACTGAAATTCACCACAATTCCCTTAAGGTTGTAGACATGAGCCAACCATTATCTCTACAACTATCTGTCCACAATTATACATAATTGCCCCCTTTTTTTCTGATTTAATCCTCTCTTGCCCTCCAAGCCACTCGTGACAACTACATTCATATGTCCCTCTTCTTTTCCTTCTCTCTCTCTGGGTGCTGAGGGAGCTGGAGTGCAGAGGCCTCCTATCTTCATCCTGTCACTTCTCCCCCACTGGCCAAGCTCATTCTTTTTAACAGCCACATAGTACTCCATTATGTGTATGTACCAAAACATCCTAATCATTCATTTGTCCTTGGGCATCTGGGTTGCTTACAAGTTTGGGATATCACAAATTGTGTTGCTATGAACACTGGTGTGTCTAAGTCTTTTCAGAAAGATGTTTTTGTTTTTTCTGGTAAATCCCTATGAGAGGGGGTGCTGGGTTATAAGTCTATTTATAGAGTTCTGATGAATCCCCGGACTGTTTTCCATTGGATTTGGATCAATTTATATTCCTACAAGTAATATGAGAGAGTCAAATTTCCCTACAACTGCTCCAACAGTTGTTGTTTATATCTTTTCTAATGTATGACGTTCTCATAGGTGTAAAGTGGTATCTTATTCTTGTTTTTATTTGAATTTTTCTCATCATCAATGACTGAGCTTTTTTTTTCATATGTTTATTGGTCATTTGGATCTTTGGAGAAAAAATTTTGTCTTAGCAGCTTCTCATTTTTCAGTGGCGTTCTTTGCCTTTTTATTGTTGAGTTTAGTGAGTTCTTTGTGCATTTTGGTTATCGACATCTGTACAATGTGTCACACATAAAATTTTTCTTCCTGGGATATGGAACTCTGGTGGCAGGAATTGTGTGTAATGGTACACATCTTATCCTATGGTCTTGTTGATCATTATTAAATCAATCAATCAATAAATAAAAATTTCTTTCACTTCATGAGGGCTCTCTTTGTTATGATTGTGATTCTGGTTTCTATGCAGAAACTTTTCAGTTTCTAGTATGACTTTTAAATTTTTGATCCACTTGGAGTTAACTTTTTTATAAAATGAAATTTGGTGGTCACTTTTATTGTTCAGCACAATGAAATGTTTTCTTTCAATACACATTTGCCAACACCTTTTGTTGAATGGGTTCTCATTTCTCCATTTGATGTTTTGGGTGTCTTTGTCAAAAATTGTTGATCATAAGAGTGGGGGCTGGTTTCTGGACTCTCATATCTATTCCACTAGTCTGTATCTATTTTTGCTTTTGTTGTCCTTACAATTGAATTTGAATAAGTAAATATATTGCAGAAAGTTAACTTAAAGAGAATCCTGCCTATGTTTTTCTGTAAGTATTTGATAGTTTCTAGTATAACTTTTAAATTTTTGATCCACTTGGAGTTAACTTTTTTATAAAATGAAATCTGGTGGTCACTTTTATTGTTCTGCACAATGAAATGTTTTCTTTCAATACACATTTGCCAACACCTTTTGTTGAATAGGTTCTCATTTCTCCATTTGATGTTTTGGGTGTCCTTGTCAAAAATTGTTGATCATAAGAGTGGGGGCTGGTTTCTGGACTCTCAAATCTATTCCACTAGTCTGTATCTATTTTGGTTCTAGTACCAGGCCATTTTGATTATAGTGGTTCTGTATTAAGTTCTGATGCTAGAAAGTGTAAAGCCTCCATTTTTGTTCTTTTCTCTTGGCACTGCTTAGTCTATCCTGGGCATTTGTTTCCACATAAACTTTTGTGTCTTTTGTTATGCTCTCATGAAGAAATTTTGTGGGACCTTGAGAAGGATTGCATTAAATCAATAGATGGTTCTGGGTAGAATAGTCATTCTGATAATGTTTTTACTTCCAATCCATGAGCATGGGTGTCTTTCCATTTATTTGTATTTTTTTTTCTATTTTCTGGATAAATGTCTCATAATTTTCATTACAAAGGTATTTCACTTCCTTTATTAGGTTTATCCCTAGATACTTGATTGGTTTTGCTGCTGTGATGAGTGGAATTAATTGCTGGATTTCTTCTTCTTCTGATTTGGTGTTTGCATAGAAGAATGCCACTGATTTTTTTTGTATGTTGATGTAGCCTGGCACCTTACTATATTGCTTGATAATTGACAGGAGTTTCCTACTGGATTTATTTGGATTCTCTATGTATACTATCATATCATCTGCAAATACAGTTTGACTTCTTCTCTTCCAGCCTGTATCTCTTTAATCTCTTTCCCTTGTCTGATTGTTATGTTTAGGATTTCCAGACTATGTTTAACAGTGATGGAGAAAGTGGGCATTTATTCATATTAATTACACTAGCATTATTTCTGGGGCTTAGTGCCTCCATGACCAATACTCAATTCATTTTTTTCTTTTTCTTTTCTTCTTTGTACTTGGTAGGGCAGAGAAAAATTGAGAGGCAAGTGGAATAGATATTGTGACATATTTTGCCTACAAAAAATGAAAAACAACATAGACATCTAAGTGACTATTAATACTAGAATAAACAGCACATTACTTGTTGATAACAAGTACTAACACTTTCAAACAAGAATTAGACAGATTGTTGTAGAGGTGATTTTAAACAGTGTTTAGAAAAACCCAGAAAATCTCAGAGTAGAATGCACAAGGTTGATTCCTTGGCACAAATGTGTGTGCATAAAAAGATGACCTAGGGCTTAGGGCAGTAGCACAATGGGTTAAGCGCAGGTGGCGCAAAGCACAAGGACAGGCATTAGGATACCGGTTTGAACTTCTGGCTCCCCACCTGCACGGGAGTCACTTCCCAAGCAGTGAAGCAGGTCTGCAGTTATCTTTCTCTCCCCCTTTCTGTCTTCCCCTCCTCTCTCCATTTCTCTCTGTCCTATGCAACAACAACACCATCAATAACTAGAACAGTAATAACTATAACAACAATAAGGCAACAAGGCCAACAAAAGGGAATAAATAAATGAATATTTTTAAAAAGTTAAAAAAAAAAAAAGAGGACCTAACCAATGTGTCCTGGAACCCCACCTCCCCAGAGTCCTGTCCCACTCACATCCAGTAGAGAAGCAGTTAACAGAAGCCAGACCTTCCACCTTCTGCACCCCATAAATATCTTTGGTCCATACTCCCAGAGGTCTAAAGAATCTTTCAATAGAGGGATGGGATATGGAACTCTGGTGGTGGGAATTGAATGGGATTGTATCCCTCCTATCCCACAATCTTATCAATCATTATTAAATCACTAATAAAGAAAAATTTAATAAAAAAAAAACCCTGTAGATTCTTATCACCAAACAGTTAACAGTGATATTTTATTGGGAAAGATGCTGACTGGAGAACTGAATTTTCCAGGGAAGGAGAGGGGAGGGGGAGGATGAGCAGAGTTTGTAGTGCAGGGGAGGAGAGTGTGTACAATTTTTACAGTATTTTGCAGGTTGTTGGATCATAAAAGCATATTCAAGAACTTCTTGTGAAAAAATTATGACTTTAAATGTTGAAAATGTATTAATGTCCCTGGGAAGGTTAATTAAGGGATTAAAGTCCTGGGGGGGCCAGGATTTCCAGCTCTTACTTAATGACCTATCTCCAAAGACATATTTTTAGCACTATTATTCCCTGCTTCTCACAATCTAATTTTATGCTTTCTTAAATTTTTATTTTGCTCTTATTTTTATCTGTCTCAGTTTCTATATTAGTATAAGCTCTTTGAGCCATGGAAAATAATGCTTTTCATATAACTTATCCACCTTCATATCTCTTACACCTTCACCCCTCTTCAGAGTTCACGGAAGTCGTATATTTGGGAGATACTGTAAGCACTCATTAGATGAAAAGATATGTTTAAAAAATTTCATGTAGAATAGTCTCTACATTACCCTTTAATCTTTTCCATTAGTGTATAATTTTATACTTTAAAACCCATTTGATATATATTACTTCATTTGATCTTACATTAACTTGGATAACTCTGGATAATGCAATTTCTATTTTTATAGTTTTTAGGAGAAAAATGTGAAGCTAAAGGTCAAATGACCAACTAAGTGTCAGTACTTAGAATGAAACTGTTTTATGCCTCACCATCTAATAATTGTGTCATGGTTACAAGGTAAATAGCAGCTTGAACAAATCCTCCTGCTAGAAACTCAAGAGTGATTCACAATGAATTAAAGTAACTTTCCTTTTCAGGAATTTGATCATAGTTTAATAATAGCTGTAGTCATTGAAGTTTCACAAGTGGATTTTTTAAATTTGCATAGGAAAAAAAGCACTTGCCAAGTTTAGGTACAGAGGAAGAAGCTGGAATTGTATAATATCACAGGATTGGAAAGTGCAAATGATACTGTTCAGGAAAGGAAATGTGTAGACAGAGTTAAGAAATTGTTTCTTGGTAGATTATAAGAGAATTTAATTAAACTGAGAACAAACAGCTAGTGACTAGGGCATTGTTCACTAATATGGGGACATACCCTCCCTCACCCCTTTCCATGATCCACATTAGAAACTGGTTCTCGTGAACCTAAATGAATATAGGCCTCTGTTTAAGTAGAAGTCACTAAGGCCCATCTGAGATGATTCATTTACCACATTCCTCCTAATTTAACCAGCATTAAATATGATAGGTGCAGTTTGGGGGGCTGTTGTTGATGTTGTCTCACTCCATCTCTCTAGAGGATATTTCCCTGAAACTGTGATTTCCTAACATATCTCATGGGTCACACCTCTTCTGAAGAGAAGGAAGGTTAGTCTTATTGTGACACAAAGTTGCCTTCTAATTGATATAGAGAGTTTGGTTTTATTGAAGGTAGAGGAGGCGAGTGTAAGTTACTGGATGGGTTCCAAGAAGAAAGATACAAAACTACAGACTGTTTACTTGGGCTTGTATTATTACTTCCAAGACAATCTAGTGTATCATTATGTTCAAAGTGTTCTTTTATTTTGTTGTGCTTTTAATTGCTTCAAAATAAAACTGTTTCTATTTTGTACTTCAGGAAAAGGACATGGGTGAAAATAGCATGCACTCTTCTACAAGTGTACCCTATGTTTGATTGATTATTTCAATGAATGCATAGTTAATGCTAAGGAAATGCATCCATTCATATTTACAGATCCAACATATTTTGGCGGAAATCGGGCAGAGGTTAAGAGCACGTAGCAAAAGGACCAATGTAAGGATCCCAGTTTGAGCTGGCTTCCCACCTGTGTGTGTGTGTGTGTGGGGGGTCACTTCACAAATGAAGCAGGTCTGCAGGTGTCTATCTTTCTCTTCCCCTCTCCTCTCCATTTTTCTCTGTCCTATCTAACAACTACGATATCACTAATAACAACAATAATAACTACAACAATAAAACAACAAGGGCAACAAAAGGAAATCAATCAATCAATATAAAAAACACACTTTGGCATTATTTTAGGATATTTCACTACTGGAGGCATCTTCAAATATGGCCTTATTCTGTTGAACTTTCAATCAAAAATTGAGTTTTTACTTTTACTCTGTAAGAGGATAGATTAAAATAACAACTCATTAAAATGACTTTTGTGGTTGTGAATTTAAGGAATGCACCCCTTACAATTCTGGATTTGGATGTGGAGTACCTTGTAGTTTATAATATTGCTTTACTAATAGTAAGTTGGGTTCCTGGGAAACAGTTTCTAACATGAATCGCAAAGGGTGGGGATATCTCCACAGTGTCCTGAGCACTATCAGTATGTTCTCAGTCTAATTAAGTTCTGGTACCTTTTACCCAGAAATACTGTGTAGTTCTTTAGGTCATATGTTTAACCTTGTGGTACTATTATGTCCCTCAACTTTTCATAGCTCATTATTCACAATAGATAAAATATAGAATCAAACTAAATGCCCTTCACAGATAACTAGATAAAATTATGGGACACATACTCAGTGGAGTACTACTCAGAAATTAAAAAATACTGTGTTATTTGGGGCCTGGGCAGTACACACCAGGCTAAGCGCACATAGTATGAAACACATAGTATGAAGCTTAAGGACAGGCACAAGGATTCGAATTTGAGGCCCTGTCTTTCCACCTTCGGGGAGGGGGGTCACTTCAGAAGCAGTGAAGCAGGTCTGCACGTTTCCCTCCCCTCTCAATTTCTCTCTGTCCTATCCAAAAAAATTCAGAAAATAAAAATCCTATGTTGGGTTGGGAAGACAACATAATGGTTATACAAAATGATATTTATGCCTGAGACACTAAGGTCCCAGGCTCAATCCCTAGCACCACCACAAACCAGAGCTGAGCAGTGCTCTGGTAAAAATAAAGAATATATTGTGTCCTTTGACAAAAGAGATGGAACTGGAGGTGATTCTGCTTAGAGTAGTAATCAAGGAGGCAAAAGGAAACTACTGGACAGTTTCATTCTTGTGGAATATAGAAAATTGAAAGACGTGAACTTGGAAAAGAAAAGAAAAAAAGTGAAAGACAACCAACTTGTCACTAAGACCTTGGGAGAACTATCTTGGTTGTCAGTGTGTAGGGTGGGGTGGAAACAGAGAACACTGGTGCTGTTAGTGGTGTGTGACTATGGGCCTATTATCTTAGAAGCTTGTAAAGGATTATTAAATCATTAATAAAAAATTAAAAATAACTAAGTTGATCTTAAGCATTCAATAATAGTTGTTTCACAATTACACAATCTTAAATTTGTTTCACAAAGCAACTAGTGTCTTTATATGGTGACTGTAACTAATATTTTAGCTTTATTATTAATATTATATGAGTCTAAGACCTTTTGTATGTGATGGTTTTACCCTTCCTGGGCAATTCTTTTCATTTTTTCATTTTTATTTATTTTTTTAAATTTTTATCAGAGCGCTGCTCAGCTCTGGCTTATGGTGCAAGGGACTTAACCTGAGACTTTGGAACCTCAGGCAAGAGACTCTATGCATAACCATTATGTTATCTACCTTCACTCTTCATTTTTTAAATTGTTATTATTATTTTATAGAGAAAGGAGCACCAGAGAGAAAGGGAGGAAGATCAAACTCTAGAACTTCTAGTATACAGTAGTACCTCTTTTGCTGTCTTAGGACTTGAAAACTAGGGTTTACATTTGTCAGTACATATTCTACCTGGTCCTTCCAATTCATGATACATATTTTTTAAAAATTGTGTTATTTCATTAATATAAAATATTAATTTTATATTAATATTACATTAATATTAATATAACATATGACTTTTTTCTAAACATTAACATTTGTTGATTTCAAATATACCTAATATGATGGTTATAGTTGAATATCACCACAGGAGCATTCATATAAGGACATGTGCTTTTTCAAAACTGCACATTGAGTTTATTTGTCAAATGTCTTTAGTGTGAATCAATGAACAATAATTGTAACAACATATGCACTTTAGCAATTCACAAGTCATCATATCACTTTGTTCATTATGTATTACTTGTAAAAGTTAGAAAGCATTTTTATTCCATTTTGTACTTGTGAAAGTTTATCAAAGGACATAGACTTGTTTCTGCACTACTGAAATGAAGAACAATGCTGATTGTGATTTATTACTAATGTAGACAAAAAACTAGAATTTTGGCATTGATTATTTGTACAGCAATATTTGAAGTACATTTTTTTTAACCAGAGCATTGTTCAGCTCTGGCTCATGGTGGTGTAGGGGATTGAACCTGTGACTTTGGAGCCTCAGGCACCAGAGTCTCTTTGCACAATTATTATGCTTTCTACCCTGCCCCAAAATTTCTTTTTAACCCTAATAACAGTGCATTATAGCAGAATGTATATGACTTTGATATTATATATGCAAATACATCTCAACTCAGTCAACTCATAATCTTGTGACTAAGGGCAACTTATTCAACTTCTCTGAGCATTCTTCAACTTTTAAATATATGTGGTAGATTTAGGAAGCACCTCTAACATAGTGCTAAACATTTGGAAGAAATTTGATGTTTTATCAATTATGGTAATAACTAAAGTTTAAAAGTGGAGATCAAGCAAAAACCAAGTAAGTTTGCATATTCCAATGCATAATTAAAATTTATTTCAAATTTGAATTTAAAATATCTACAGTTTATGCTTGGACAAATTATTATTACTTCTGCATTGAAGAACATCTACTTAGTAGATTCTTGTTCAGTTCTGTAGGGTTTGTGGCCTTATTTGATACACACATTCATTTATTATTATTCTCTGGAAATAGCCATTATTTGAAGAGAGTTTCTTCTCCCGAAGTTCTGTCTCTTTTGAGATTATCCTATGTTGACTAATAAATAACTGAATGACTTTAGCAAATAAAGATGCAGCAAAGAATCCCAAAAGTTTTGTATTAGGAAAGACCTGGCACACTATTCTAGAATATTATACCCTTTCCTTTTTCATCTTATATTCTCTTATGCGAGGCAGTGGAATAATAATTTAAATCACCCTGAAGAGAGGCATAAGCTATCTATGTAGTCAAGACATGGCTTAACTCTGAGGAGCTGCTCCACCTTCAGAGCTCCCTGTGATATTTGTTTATCATCATTGTTGAGACATTTTTTTAAATATGTGTGAATTTTTAATAAAAATGGAGAGAAAAAAGGAGCACAGAAGAAATCAGAGAAGCATTATTGAATATGCAGTACAGGAATCAAACTCAGGGCCTCATGTTAGTTAAGTCCGGAGCTCTGCTGTGCTATCTTCTCCCAAGACACTGGAAAGAGATAGATAGATAGATAGAGAGAGAGAGACAGAGAGAGAGAGACAGAGAGAGAGAGACAGAGAGAGAGAAGAGAAGAGGAGAGGAGGAGAGGAGAGGAAAGAGAGAAGAGAGAAGAGAGAAGAGAGAAGAGAGAAGAGAAAGAGTAAGGAGAGAGAGAGAGAGAGAGAGAGAGATTGAGAAAGAATTTCCCTCATATATATTACACCACAGATTGAATCCTGGGCCTTGGGAATGAATGTCTTCTATTCTAAACACTTAAACACCTCCTTGACTCTGAAACTATGGTTTGTCTCCAATTTTACTTCTATTCAATTTTCTTTCTTCCCTTTCATTTTGAGAGTTATTAATATTCCCCAGGAAAAGTAACTTGCAGCACAATCTTACTCTAGCTTTCTGAATCAGATTCTAGTTCTTATTTAACCCCTCATAGAGTGTTGTTGAAAACACATTTGACCAACATAGTAGACATTACCTCTTGTGTACTAGTTGAAAAAAAAAAATATATATATATATATATATATATTAATTAGAAAAGTTAATTAAAAACAACTCTTATGCAATTCCATGTTTTATATGTGAGCAAAAGTCTTGTCTCATTTTTCAGAAGGCTGTTTCACTGATGATAATTTCACACAGTAGCAATAAAATTTCAAGACAATAGATTTATGTCACTTAAGTGATAGGGGTGAACCTATAGGAATTGGATAGCAGAAGAAATAGAGACATAAAATTAGGGGGTTACAGAGAGAGCGGAAGTGCTTTCATGAGAAACATAAGCAACTGCTATGTCTCCCTGTTGTCACACAAAATCCACACATTTTCCCAGAAGTTCTAGGGATATATTCTTTTCTCTTTCCCCTAATATACTTCTATATAAAGTAGTGGACTTATATAGAAAATTACCCTAAAGAGATCCATAAACCTTTTCTACACAGTCAACCCTGGAGAACAACAGAAAATATACACAGAAATACATTTTCTTTTGATTAGGAGATGGAAGATCTAGATTTTTAGCTAAATATCACCTGAATGCCTCCACTACGTTTTTAATGTTCTGGATTATCTCTTTTACAGAATTCTTCAAATTGATGAATACTGACATATTGATGCAATGCAACATAAAATCATATTTCTGCATTATGTATTTTTCTAAAAATGGAACACATTACATTTTCCTCTAAAATTTCTCACATATACATCCTCAAGCACAGCTGTAAAAATGACAGTTTTGGGAGTCGGGCGGTAGCACAGCGGGTTAAGCGCACATGGTGCAAAGTGCAAGGACCAGCTTAAGGATCCCAGTTTGAGCCCCCGCCTCCCCACCTACTGGGTAGTTGCTTCACAAGCAGTGAAGCAGGTCTGCAGGCGTCTTTCTCTCCCCCCTTCTCTGTCTTCCCTTCCTCTCTCCATTTCTCTCTGTCCTATCCAACAATGACAACATCAACAACAATAACTACAACAATAAAACAAGGGCAACAAAAGGGAATAAATAAATATAAAAAATGACATTGTTTTAATATGATGGTGAATTTCTACTTTGTCTTAAAGTCCGAATTGTAAAATTTTTTTAATGTGTATACAATGATTAGAAAAATTTGTTCATTTTGAAAACCCTATTATTATTGTGACAGAACAAAGTTAACTAAGACTAGGTAATACTAAGGTTGTCAATCTTTATACTGATGCACAGGAAAGAACTATAGGGAAGAATGAAATATATGTACAAAATGAATGAAGTTCATGGAAAGAATGAAGTATATGAAACCTCCATACAGTTTTCTTGTTAAAAAATAAATGTTCTCAAGTCAGTTAGATATCTCCCTTTTAAAATATAGCTGTCAAGACACGTTAATTTGCACCATGCTTAATGATAGTTAAAAAAAAAAAAAACAACCTTGTGAACACATTTCGTCAAGTAATGTGTGATTTCTATAAATCATACCATCTAGGAAAAATGCATTTAGAAAGATATGTGCACAGATGGAGCCAGACCATGACAGACAAAACACATGCCTGTACATGCACCCACAGCCCTTCATTATCCATGACAAATCATTTAGGAAATCACAAGGCAAAGACAAACTCTTTATAATACTTCAGTTACTAAGCTTCAAAACAGTAAGTTCATTAATCACTAAAATGATTTCCTTAAAAAATATATGTAATAGAACAGTAAGTAGATATATAATCAAGCAGTTAATAACTGATTCTTCTATAGATGTGCACGATATATGTTCGCTGTGTCACTATATGTGTACATTGAGTGAAGTTGTTTATAGATTTTCAGGTTCTTATGTTAATATTTATTTTATTTAATTGAGAGAAAAAAGCGTTATTATCAAGGGCAAGAAATTTTTTACGTGAATTAATCCATTGTTAAGTTGATTGAAAAGATTACCACATTGTGTGCTTATATAGCATTTTTTAAGGCTGAATACTTACAGTCAATTAACTGCAAAGCAAAAATCAAAAAATCAAATAACTGCATACAACAAAATGGCTGCCATGAAAATGATGCTTGCGACTTGGTTGAGAAGTTAATTGTTGAGAAAATGAGTCATTTAAAAATTTTTGTCCACTACATGGGGTGTAAATGATACCATTAACAGAAAAAAAAATCAAGAGTAATCTTTCTTTACTGGCATAAAATTTTGTTTAAAAGTTTCCCTGAGGTAGTAATAGAATTTGATTGGTAGACTGGGAGACATTTTAAGCCCAGCAGCTGCCAATCATTGTCTTACTGTTTCAGTAAGAAGATATAATACTCCATAGAAATTTCTATTAACGTACCATCACACGTTTGCATTGTCTTACTTCTCCAGTGACTTTATGAGATTTAAAAGATAATTAACAACAGTTATAGAAAAAAGAGGAGCGATTACCATTTGTATTTCTTTGTTAGGTAGCATGAAGCCTTCTTAATATGTGACCCCAAGACTAGTGGGGGAAAATTGTATATAATTTGTTTCATTTCAAGCTAACTTTCTGACTCTATGTAATTGACCAGACTCTATGTAATTGAACTATTCTTTGCCAATGAGATATAAACATGTTATTTTGACTTTTATTGCTTTGCCAGTTTTAAAAATGATTTAAAATTTTTTGGATTTATTCAATAGGCTTTAGTCAGTTGCTTAGTAAAGTAGTAGACATTGTGATGATAGCTCAGAATCTAGCAGCAGAATATTTTTGCCATTATGGTAATTAAAGCAAACACAAATAAAAAAAGAACTATAGTGCTAAGTTTGCATAACCTTTAAAAAAGGAATGTTTTCAAGGAAATTTACATTTACTTTAGTCAATATTTCCAATCTCACTTTATTCTGTACTAAGGATAAACTAATACACAGAGAACTAACACAAAGATAAACACTGCTCCTCTGTTATTTGTTACTATTATTTGTTACTATGAAGACAGCTAGAATGGTTTATTGAGTCTCCAGATAAATAAAAGTCCCAATTTGTTCAACTCCTGTTTCTGGCCATCAAATAACTAGAAAATGTCTGTATTTTTCTGGTTGTCACAGTTAACTTTTACATTAATGTTACTTTCAGAAAATCTTTTTTTTCTAACATTTATTTCTTGGATAGAAACAAAGGGTAACTGGGATGAAAGGGAAACCTAGAGAGGGAGAGGGAGAGGACACCTGCAACACTTCATCGTTTGTGAACCCCCCCCCACCTTATAGGTGTGCACTAAGGACTTGAAACCTAGTCTTTGCTTATGGTAGCATGGGGCCTCAACTGAATGCACCACTGTTTCATTCAGAAGATTCATTTTCTTTTTCTTTATTGGAGGATTAATGTTTTATATTTGATAGTAATTACAATAGTTTGTACATATGTAACATTTTTCAGTTTTCCACACAACAATACAATTCCCACTAGGTCCTCTGTCATCCTTTTTGGACCTATACTCTTCCCCCCTACCCACCCCAGTGTTTTTTACTTTGGTACAAGAAGATTCATTTTTAATGGATTACTGGTCTATTGTTCTAATTCTTCTCTGGAATTCAGATGTAGACTACAATATTAATTTCTGGGACAAAGTATTGAACTAAGAACTGAGACCAATGAGCCTGACTACTCACTCATAATATTCTTTCATCAAATACTTTCGAACATTTACTATTTGTAAGTGAGCAAAATATACTTCTAAACTTCACTGGACTTAAATTTTACTAGGAGACAAAAAGAGTCACTAAACTACTTTGAGAGACATTTAACATGCATGCATATGTATTTATAATATAATTGTAGGGGTTCTTTTCTTTATTTTTTTCTCCAGGGTTATCACTGGGGTTTGGTGTCTGCACTATGAATTCACTGCTCCTGGCAGCCTTTTTTTTTTTTTTTTCATTGTTGCTGTTGCTATTACTATTGTTGCTGTTGTTGTTGGATAGGACAGAGAGGAATTGAGAGAGGAGCGGAAGACAGAGAGGGGGTGAGAAAGACACCTTCAGATCTGCTTCACTGGCTGAGAAAATACCCCCCCCTTAGTAGGGAAGCTACTATGAGCTGGCATCCATTCTCTGATCCTTCTATTTTGTACTATGCCCCCTTATTCAGATGTGCCACTGTCCGACCTCTGTAGATCTGTCTAGTGATTTATATGACTATAGATTAATAGGAGTGCACATAAAAACCATTCCCACCACCAAAAAACTGTGCACAATCCCATCCTCCCCTTCTTCTCCACCGCCACCCCAGTGAAGACGAACTTCCACCCTCACCCTCAACCCAAAAAATTTTACCTTGGTGCCCTACTCCAAAGTCAGTCAAAACCTGCTTTGAGTTTACCTTTCTGTTCTTCTTTCTCAGCTTCTGTTTATGTGTGGGATCATCCCATACTCATCTTTGTGTTTCTGACTTACCTCACTTAACATAATTCCTTTTACCTCCATCCAAGATAGCTCAGAGAAGATGGGTTCATTGTTCTTCATAGCTGTGTAGTATTCCATTGTGTCTATATACCACAACTTTCTCAGCCATTCATCTGTTGTTGGGCAACTGGGTTGCTTCCAGGTTTTAGGTATTAGGAATTGTGCTGCCAGAGCATAGATGTACACATAGGATATATATCTAAAGAAGAATTACAGGGTCATATGAAAGGTCCATGTCTAGCCTTTTAGACTTTTCCAGAGTGCTCTCTACAGAGGTTGGACCAATTTATATTCCCACCAAAGGGTAGAAGAGTTCCTTTTTCCCCACAGCCTCTCCAGCATTTGTTACTACTGTCCTTTTTGAAGTATGACATTCTCACAGGGGTGAGGTGGTGTCTGAACGCTGTCTTTAATTGCATTTCTTTGACAATAAGTGACCTGCAGCATTTTTTCATGTGTTTGTTAGCATTTTGCATATCTTCTGTAGTGAATGTTCTGTTCATATCCTCTGCTCATTTTTGGATGGGGTCTTATGCTTTTTTTTGTTACTAAGTTTGCTGAGTTCTTTGTATATTTTGGTCACTAGCCTCTTGTCTGATATATGGCATGTGATAATATCCCATTCTGTGAGGTGTCTCTTTGTTTGTGTGATGGTTTCTTTGTGCAGAAGCTTTTCAATTTGATGTAGTCCCATTGATTTGTTGTGTTTGTCTTCCTTGCAACTGGGTTTGTATCACCAAAGATATTCTTGAGGTTTAGATGGGAAAGTGTTGCACCAATGTTCTCCTCTAAGTATTTGATAGTTTCTGGTCTAACATCCAGGTCCTTGATCCATTTTGAGCTGACTTTTGCTTGTGGTGAGATAAATTGGTTCAGTTTCATTCTTCCAATCTTTCAACCCAGTTTTCCCAGCACCATTTATTGAAGAGAGCCTCCTTCCTCCATTTAATAATTTGAGCCTCCTTATAAAAGACTAGATGTCCATAGGTGTGGGGGTTTAGTTCTGGGCTTTCAATTCTGTTCCACTGGTCTGTGTGCTTATTATTATTTCCAGTACCAGACTTTGTTTTTTGATGATGATGGCTTTATAATATAGTTGTGATATGGGAGTGTGATGCCTCCATTTCTGTTTCTTTTCCTCAAGATGGTTTCATCAATTCTAGGTGTTTTCTGGTTCCAGATAAATGATTGCAGTTTTTGTTCTATTCTCTTAAAGAAGCTTGATGGAACTTTTATGGGTATTGCATTAAATTTGTATATGGCTCTGGGAAGAATATTCATTTTAATGACAGTAATTTTTCCAATCCATGAGCATGGGATGTCTTTTCATTTCTATTTCCTTGAATCATGACTCATAGTATTCAGTATACAAGTCTTTCAGTTCTTTGGTCAGGTTTATTCCTAGGTATTTTATTGATTTTGCTGGAACAGTAAATGGGAGTGTTTCTGGATATCTGTTCTTCAGATTTAGTGGTTGCATAAAGAAATGCCACTGTTTTTTGTGCATTGATTTTGTAGCCTGACACCTTGTTATATTGCCTAATAACTTCCAGTTGTTTTCTGCTGGATTCTTTAGGTTTTTCTATCATATCATCTGCAAATAGTGAGAGCTTGACTTCTTCCCTTCCTATCTGTGTTCGCTTGATTTCGTTTGTATTTGTTAGGAATTCTTCCATTTAGTCCAGATTGTCTAGATTGGTGGCATATAGTTCTTCATAAAAGTTTCACGTGAATCTCTGTGTTTCTGTGGTGTCAGTTGTGATATCTCCTCTATCATTTACAATTCTATTAATTTGAGTCTTCTCTCCCCCCCCTTTTTAGTGAGTCTGTCTAGGGATTTTTCAATCTTGTTTAATTTTTCAAAATTCCAACACTTGGTTTCATTGATCTTTTGTATGATTCTCTTATTTTTGATGTTGTTTTATTTCTACTCTAATTTTAGTGATTTACATTCTTCTGGTTGCTTTAGGGTTCCATTGTTCCTTTTCCTCTACATCCTCAAGGCTTGCATTAAAGTCGTTTATTTGAGCTTTTCTTGTTCTATAATGTGTGATTGTATGGCTATGAGTTTCCCTCTCAGTATTGCTTTAGCTGTTTCCCAAATATTTTGATAACTTGTGAGTTCATTTTCATTTGTTTCCAGGAACATTTGAATTTCTTGCTTGAGTTTCTCTCTGATCCAGAAGTTCTTAAGCAGCATGTTGTTGAGTTTCCCAATTCTGTGACTTTTATTAATTTTCTGTTTGTTGTTGAATGTTAGCTTACTCCACTGTGGTCTGAGAAGATACTTGGGATGATTTTAATGCTCTTGAATTTGTTGATACTGTCCTTGTGGCCTAACATGTGGTCTATCCTTGAGGATGTGCTGTGTGGATTTGAAAAGAATGTGTATTCCTCTATGGGAGGGTGAAGCACTTTGAAAATGTCCAGGAGATCTAGTCTGTCCATCTCTTCATTTAATTCTCTTGGTTCCTTGTTGATTCTCTGCTTTATTCATCTGTCTAAGTGTAAGAGTAGGGTGTCGAAGTCTCCCACTCTAATTGTATTACTACTGATGTATTTTTTGCAGTTCTTTCAGTAGGTGTTTGATGTCTTTAAATCATCCCTCAATTGGTGCATAGATGTTAATAGTTGTCAAATATTCTTGGTTGATTGATCCTCTAATCATTATGTAATGGCCTTGACTATCTTTTATTACTTTATTTAGCTTAACGCCTATTGTGTCAGAGATGAGAATGGCTGTTCCTACCCTTTTTTGTATGCCATTGGCCCATATGATAGTTTTCCATCTTTTCACTTTAAGTCTGTGTTTCTCTTGTTGATTCAGGTGGGTTTTGTGCATGCAGTATATTATTGAGTTCTATTTTCTGATTCATCTTCCCACTCTGTGCCTTTTAATGGGTGAGTTTAAGCCATTGACATTTATAGATATTATGGATTTAAGGTATTACAGTGCCATTTTTCAACATGTTTTTATTTGCTCTGATATATGGCAAGTATTATGGTGATGTTCTTGTTTATAAGAAGTCTTTTAGAACCTCTTTCAGGGCAGGCTTGGTGATAGTTGCCTCCATTTACTGTTGCCTGTCTGAGAAGGTTTTGATCCCTCCATCTAGTTTGAATGAAAGTCTAGCAGGATATATTATCCTTGGTTGAAACCCTTTTTCATTCAGGGCTTGATAGATATCTTGCCATTCCCTTCTGGCTTTTAGAGTTTGAGTGGAGAAGTCTGCTGATAGTCTTATGGGTTTTCCCCTATATGTGACTTTTTGTTTATCTCTTTCAACCTTTAGGATCCTCTCTTTATACTTACTTCTTTTCATTGTAACAATGAATGTGCTGGTGTCTTCAGGCCATGGTTTATTCTGTTTGGGACTCTCTGGGTCTCTTAAATCTTAATGTACTTTCAGTTGTTTAGGTCTGGGAAATTTTATTCTATTATTTCCTCTAGGATGTTTACTTCCCCTTCCTCTCTTTCTTCCTCTGGTAGGCCAATTATATGAATGTTACTTCTTTTGAGATCATTCCATATGTCTCTGTTGTTGTTTTCAGTGTCTCTCAATCTGTTTTTGAGCTCTTTTACCATTTTTTAAAATTTTTCTCTAGCTCATCCTCTGTCTGGCTAATTTTGTTAATCTGCTTTTCCCTTCCCTTAGCTTCTTTCTTCAGTTCAGTTATAGGACTAGCTTGTTCTGCTCATTGGCCTTTTAACTCAGCTGTTTCAGATTTAAGTTCTCTAATTACCTCGAGGTAGCTAGTATTCTCCTTGAGGGTCTCATCTATTATTTCTTTAATTCTGATAGCCCTTTCCTTCATAGTTGTCTTCATTTCTATGATTTTTAGGTTTACTGTTGCTTGCATACTTTTCTTATTTATGGTTACTTCTGATTGATTTAGAGTTTCTTCTGGAGTCCTGTCTTGATTCATTGTGGTAGCAGTTTTATTTGCTCTTGATTTAACCAGTTGTTTTATTGATGTGGTTTGTATTCTTCTATTCTGTAATTCTTCAGCTATTGTGTTTTATGTACTAGCCATGTTATACTAAAGAACTTTCACAAATGCAGTCACAAACCTCAGAAATTACAACAGTAGCAACTGAATCAATGATTGATGCATTTTAACCAATACCAGTTAGCCAAACAACATCTCCAGTTGAAGAAAAAATAACAAACAAAACGAAAAGAAAAAGAATGAGAAAGGTAAAAAGGGAAAGCAAGAGTAGACAATTATTCAAATCTACTGTCCACTATATGTTCTAGGGATAGCATGAGGATAAAGAAAAGTAGAATGCCAGGGTAGCCTGAGGGTGCTTCTTCCTGGGAAAGTGCTCTCTTGGTTGGAGAGAACTCGACTGGAGCCAACCTAGGTTGTTGCATGGGAGAGGAATCAGGAACTCGTGCTGGGCAGGCATTGCAGAAGAGAGACTCTCAGACTCTCAGAGCTGGAAGCCAATTCCATGTGTCTTTAATCAGAAGAGCAGCTATATTTATACTTGCCAAGAAGGAAATAGTAGGGTGTGAAAACAGGATGTGACATAGAGAGGGTGGAGCGAAAAGTGAGTGTAAACCAGTGTGGATTAAACCAATGCCCTGTAGGCAGGGCAGTTCCCAGGTAAAACAGTGATTATGTAAATAGACCACAGCGTTAAGCAGGAGGGAGCTGGCATACTGCCCAACAGTAGAAGAGACACACACAAAGAGTTCATTCTGAGTCAGATCTTCAACAAAGTAATTCACAAACAAGTGTCAGTGAATTCAGAAGGCAAAAGAAGGAAGAAAAGAAGGAGAAACAGGGAAAAATAAAAGCCGTGAAAAGAGTTTTTTTTTTAAACTAGCTAGGAAGAGAGAAAAAGGAGGGCAGAGGGAAGCAAGAGAGATAAACAAGTTCCTCTCACAATGGATAGGACACCCAGTCTCCTATCAATGTAAAAGGCAACAGCAGTTAATTTTGATCAACTTGTAGAAGAGGGAAAAGGGACACATGTATATAATAATAGCAATAATAAAATAGGATAGAGTAAAAAAATCCTGTCAGTCTGCAGATTGGACCACTCCAGATTGGCTATATACAGCCTATATACAAAGCCTATATACAAAGACAACCAATTTTAAGAAGTATCAAGAAAATAAGAAGAAGAAGGAGAAGGAGAAGGAGAAGGAGAAGGAGAAGGAGAAGGAGAAGGAGAAGGAGAAGGAGAAGGAGAAGGAGAAAGCAACAACAACAAAACTCTAGGTAGTCTTTCCCAGGCAAGGCTGAGGCTCTGATTGGTATTTTTCACTCAGATAGAGCTCCAGCCACCTAAAAAACACAAAGAGAAGGAAAAGAAAAAAAAAGTTAGGAATGATACCCCTGATGTGCCAGGAATCTTGGTAAAGAAAATAGCTCCACAGGAAGTCTGATAGGAGAAGCTGGCCAGCTCTTCTGGAGTAGGGGTGGAATGATGAGTTAAGAAATAGTGAAGCCAAAGATCTTCCTTTCTTTGTACATTTGGCTTCTGTTTGCCAAGAGTGGGTTATAGGACTCTTTTTTTTTTTTTTTTTTGGTGTCACCCTGACCATCCCTAATTATGCTTTCACAGATGTGACAGTTATCCTACCCTCTCCAGAGAATCTCAGGATCCCAGCATGTATGCTGCTTTTTTTTGGAGCTCACACCAGGTGTTGTTTGCAAGTCTCCATTTTGGCTCTTCCCTCAAATAAAAATATTTAAAAAAATTTATTCTCTAAGAGTTTGTTCCATGGATAGTCATTTTGGAATATAAGAGAGAATGTTACCTGTAAATATAATAGCCATTTCAGACATTTTGGTGTTTGTTTATATCATTTTCCAAGAAAACGAATGTGACATTTTATGTGTTCTCACAAAGAATCATGTACTAAATAGAGCATAGTAAGTAATGAATGTCCTGAATATATGAAAACAGAAGACAGTGGTTTGGGCAGGTTGCATTTTTAGACATGGTAATCATCAATGCATCTCTAAGGACATAACATTTAAGTAAAAACTTGAAATGTTGAGAGAGTGAGCTATGCAAATATCAGGAAGAAAAACATCCTAGTCAGAGAGAAATAGCTAATTAAAGGTCTTAAGATATAAGCATGACTGCAATGTGTTTTTAAAGAAAGATGGAGGTATAGTTGAAGCACATGGAGGGGGGAAAAGTTCAAGTCAGATAAGAAGCAAGAAAAATTACCTAGGTTTTGTATGCTGGTATGTAGATTTTGGTATTTGCTTTGATTGCTATGGAAAGCTACTGTAGAATTCAGCAGTTCTGTTTTTTCCAATATATATTTTTCCCTACCAGGGTTCGGTGCTTGCACCATGAATACACCAATACCACTGACTTTTTTTTAAAATAGAGGAACACACGGAATGAGAGGAGAGAGAGAATTTCAAAACTGCTACATCATGAATGATGCTTCCTGCTGTATGTGTCTGGGGATTGGACAGGTTCTTTTTAAATTGTTTGTTTGTTTGTTTACTTGTTTTGCCTCCAGGGTTATCAGCTGGGGCTCAGTGCCTACATTATAAATTCACTTCTCCTGGTAGTCATTTTATTTTTCCATTTTTTAATTGGATAAGACAGAGAGCAATTGAGAGGGTAGAGGAGATACAGAGGGAGAGAGAAGGACACCTGCAGACCTGTTTCACTGCTCCTAAAGCTTCCCCCTGCGGGTGGGAATCCAATAGGATTCTTGGGCTGATCCTTGTGCTCTATACTATGTGTGCTTAACTAGGTGCACCACCACATGACCCCTCCAGATCTATTTTGCATGATACTGTGCGCACTCTACAAGATGTGCCAGCCTCCTTAATTCAGTAATTCTTAATATATTTTTTAAATGGTGACCCTGGTTGCTGTATGAAGAATTGATTGTGTGGTCCCAGAGGTTTCACAGTGCATAAAGCATTGGGTTCTTGAGCATGATGTCCTGAGTTCAAACCCCAGGAGCACATGTTCCAGAGTGATGTCTGGCTCTCTTCTTATCTTTCTAATTAATAATTAAATAAAATCATTTAAAAATAATTGATTGCAAGAGAAATTAATAGAAACAGAAACTCAATTACAAAACTGCTAGGATCTGTGCATTTGTGTCTTCCCCCACCTCTGCCACATACACCACCCAATTTATTTCTTGAAATCCTAACCCCAAAATGACAGTTTTCAGAGATGAAAACTCTGGATGGTACTTGAATCACAAGAGTGGAGCACTTATAAAAAGAAAGGAAATTAGGACCTCATAAGAACTACCCACACACCTTCAGATCCTTTCCACCATGGTGGAAGCTGGCAGCGGTGAATCAGAAAAAGAAGATCCTCACCCAGTCCATATTATCTTCTTATAGCAGCCTGAAATATTCAATAAAAGGATAAATGCTATGATCTAATCAAAGAATTGCAATTAGATCAATTTTGTAGCTGTGGAGAAAGTGAAAAGTAATAGATTTTCCCTCGAGAATTTTGAATGAGGAAAAACTGACAGACAGGTTTTATTTCTGCATTTAATAACCAAATCATTATTGTTTAGAAGAAAGCATCCTGGTGACAGCTAGCATATGATAATTAAGTATAGGAATGTAGGCTTTTAGAAGATATTTATGTTACCAAATATTTACCAAAATCACACTTCATATTTCAACAGTTTCATTGTCACTGTTGCTTAAACACACTGACTCATAGAGCTGAAGCTTTGTTACTCACAATGACAGATTTGTTGTATGTGTTGTTATTTCTAATTAGAAGAGACTATGTGATATTAAGTTGTAATTGAAGATAATAACAAAGGTCAAGAAATGCCATCTGAAAATTAGGGTGGGCTAAAGCATACAGTATGAGCATTTACTTACATAAATTATTATTATTTTTTAAAATTTTTTATTAAAGAAAGGATTAGTGAACAAAAACATAAGGTAGGAGGGGTACAACTCCACACAATTCCCACCACCCAATCCCCATAACCCACCCCCTCCCATGGTAGCTTTCCCATTCTCTAGCCCTCTGGGAGTATGGACCAGGGTCGTTGAGGGTTGCAGAAGGTAGAAGGTCTGGCTTCTGTAATTGTTTTCCCGCTGAACATGGGCGTTGACTGGTCGGTCCATACCCCCAGTCTGCCTCTCTCTTTCCCTAGTAAGGTGTGTCTCTGGGGAAGCTGAGCTCCAGGACACACTGGTGGGGTCTTCAATCCAGGGAAGCCTAGCCAGCATCCTGGTGGCATCTGGAACCTGGTGATTGAAAAGAGAGTTAACATATGAAGCCAAACAATTTGTTGAGCAATCATGGATCCCAAGCTTGGAATAGTGGAGAGGAAGTGTTAGGGAGGTACTCACTGCAAACTCTAGTGTACTTCTGCTTTCAGGTATATATTTTGCAGTAGTTTATGGATACGTGTGCACATAAGCTCTCTCTCACAGAAACTGGTGTATATCTAGGTTATGGGACTTTGTTAGAAAGTGAACTACCTGAGATGAAATTAGAGTTTACTATAAAAGGAAAGGTCTCACCCGAGTAATGAAGTTGAAGGGTTGTCATTCCACACGTGAAGTCTCTGGATACAGTCTGAGGTGAAGCATGTTGAGGTGGCAATCGTTGCTTTGGTTAGGTTGTGATCGGCAGATGCAATATTATTTGGTTTGGATTGGGAGATGCATATGGGAAAGTGGGCCCTATCCAAGGGTTCCAGGACTGGGGGATGTAGGGGCTCTATAGTGAAGATGTGAGGTTCCTGCTGTAATTTGATCAGGTCCTGCTTTTAGTTTCCCTTTCAGATCTTCTAAGTCAGCTTCTGTTGATGAGTGGGATCATCCCATACGCATCTTTATCTTTCTGACTTAGTTCACTTAACATAATTCCTTCTAGCTCTGTCCAAGATGGGTCAGAGAAGGTGGGTTCATTGTTCTTGATAGCTGCATAGTATTCCATTGTGTATATATACCACAGCTTTCTCAGCCACTCATCTGTTGTTGGGCACCTGGGTTGCTTCCAGGTTTTAGCTATTATGAATTGTGCTGCTATGAACATAGGAGTACACACCTCTTTTTGGTTGGGTGTTATGGAGTCCTTGGGGTATAACCCCAGGAGAGGAATTACTGGATCATATGGAAGGTCCATGTCTAGCCTTCTGAGAGTTTTCCAGACTGCTCTCCACAGAGGCTGTAGCAATTTACATTCCCACCAGCAATGTAAAAGGGTTCCTCTGTCCCCACATCCTCTCCAGCATTTGTTGCTGCTGTCCTTTTTGATGTATGCCATTCTTACAGGAGTGAGGTGGTATCTTAGTGTTGTCTTAATTTGCATTTCTCTGACAATTAGTGACCTAGAGCAGTTTTTCATATGTTTGTTAGCCTTTTGTATCTCCTCTGTGGTGAATGTTTTATTCATTTCCTCTGCCCATTTTTGGATGGGGTCATTTGCTTTTTTGCGGCTAAGTTTGCTGAGCCCTTTATATATTTTGGTGATTAGTTTCTTGTCTGATGTCTGGCATGTGAAGATCTTCTCCCATATTGTGAGGGGTCTCTCTTTTTGTTTAATAGTTTCTTTGGATGTGCAGAAGCTTTTCAATTTGATGTAGTCCCATTGGTTTGTTTCTGCTTTAGTCTTCCTTGCAATAGGGTTTGATTCATCAAAGATGTCCTTGAGGTGTATGTGGGAAAGTGTTTTACCAATGTTTTCTCTAAGTATTTGATTGTTTCTGATCTGACATCTAGGTCTTTGATCCATTTGGAGTTGATTTTTGTTTCTGGCGAGATAAAGTGGTTCAATTTCATTCTTCTGCATGTTTCAACCCAGTTTTCCCAGCACCATTTATTGAAGAGAGCCTCCTTTTTCCATTTAATCCTTTGGGCCCCCTTATCAAAGATTATATGCCCATAGGTGCTGGGATTTACTTCTGGGCTTTCAATTCTGTTCCACTGGTCTGTATGCCTATTTTTGTTCCAGTACCATGCTGTTTTGATGATGATGGCTTTATAATATAGTTTAAGGTTTGGGAGTGTGATGCCTCCATTTCTGTTTCTTTTACTTAAGATGGTTTTGGCAATTATAGGTGTTTTCAGGTTTCAGATAAATGATTGTAGTGTTTGTTCTATTCTCTTAAAGAAGCTTGGTGGAACTTTGATGGGTATTTGTTGTCGCGGTGGTCTGGTGTCGGGCTGCACCACGGAGAAGAGAGCGGACGTCCAGAGCAAAGGGGTACACAAATCTTTATAATATAATGGGGGGGGAGGTTTGGTTCAGACCACGTGGAGCCAGCCGGCAATGGCTGACCACGGGGGGGAGAGCAGGGAGCGAGACCTCAGAGAGGGAGAGCCGAGAGCCCAGAGAGAGTGAGGGGAGGGGTTAGGGGGCTTTTTATTGGGCGACAACCAGGGGTGACGTGTAGGGCCAGGACTGGTTGAAAGGGGGCACTCTAGGATTTAGCGGGGCATAGAAAAACCTGGGGGCGGAGCCAGGATTGGTTGAAAGGGGGCACTCTAGGATTTAGCGGGGCATAGAAAAACCTGGGGGCGGAGACTGCATCAGAATAAGTCCTCAGCTCAGTCGGTAGAGCATGAGACTCTTAATCTCAGGGTCGTAGGTTCGTGCCCCACGTTGGGCGCCAGATGTTGTCGCGGCGGTCTGGTGTCGGGCTGCACCACGGAGAAGAGAGCGGACGTCCAGAGCAAAGGGGTACACAAATCTTTATAATAGGATGGGGGGGAGGTTTGGTTCAGACCACGTGGAGCCAGCCGGCAATGGCCGACCACGGGGGGAGAGCAGGGAGCGAGACCTCAGAGAGGGAGAGCCGAGAGCCCAGAGAGAGCGAGGGGAGGGGTGAGGGGGCTTTTTATTGGGCGACAACCAGGGGTGACGTGTAGGGCCAGGATTGGTTGAAAGGGGGCACTCTAGGATTTAGCGGGGCATAAAAAACCTGGGGGTGGAGACTGCATCAGAATAAGTCCTCAGCAACAGGTATTGCATTAAATTTGTATATGGCTCTGGGGAGAATATTCATTTTGATGATATTTATTCTTCCAACCCATGAGCATGGGATATCTTTCCATTTCTTGGTATCAGTTTCTATTTCCTTGAGTAGCGACTCATAGTTTTCAGTATATAAGTCTTTCACTTCTTTGGTCAACTTTATTCCTAGGTATTTGATTGATTTTGCTGAAACAGTAAATGGGAGTGATTTCTGGATGTCTTCTTCAGATTTAGTGTTTGCATAAAGAAATGCCACTGATTTTTGTACATTGATTTTGTAGCCTGATACTTTGCTATATTGCCTAATAACTTCCAGTAATTTTCTACTGGATTCTTTAGGTCTTTCTATGTATACTATCATATCATCTGCAAATAGTGAGAGCTTGACTTCTTCCCTCCCAATCTGTATCCCTTTGATTTCTTTCTCTTGCCTGATTGCTATGGCAAGAACTTCCAATACTATGTTGAAGAGTAACGGTGACAGTGGAAAGCCCTGTCTAGTCCCCGATCTGAGGGGGAATGCTTTCAGCTTCTGTCCATTGAGTATGATGTTGGCTGTAGGTTTGCTATATATAGACTCCACTATCTTGAGAAATTTCCCATCTATTCCCATTTTTTGTAGAGTTTTGAGCATGAATGGGTGTTGGATTTTGTCAAAGGCTTTCTCTGCATATATTGAGATAATCATGTGGTTTTTGGCTTTGCTTTTATTGATGTGGTGAATGACATTGATTGACTTATGGATGTTGAACCAGCCTTGCATTCCTGGGATGAATCCCACTTGGTCATGATGAACAATCTTTTTGATGTGTTGCTGTATCTGGTTGGCCAAGATCTTGTTTAATATTTTGGCATCTATGTTTATCAGAGATATTGGATTGTAGTTTTCCTTTTTTGTTCTGTCCCTATCAGCTTTTGGTATCAGGGTGATGTTGGCTTCATAAAAGGTGGAAAGGAGTATTCCTGTTTCTTCAATCTTATGGAATAGCTTAAGAAGTATGGGTGTTAACTGTTTCCTGAAAGTTTTGTAGAATTCTTTTGCGAAGCCATCTGGTCCAGGACTTTTGTTGTTGGGGAGATTCTTAATAACTGTTTCAATTTCTTTGTCTGTGATTGGTGCATTTAGATTTTGTAGTTCTTCTTGGTTCAGTTTTGGAAGTGCATAGGTTTCTAGGAATTGTTCCATTTCTTCCAGATTCTCTAGCTTGGTGGCATATAGTTCTTTATAGAAGTTTCGCAGGATTCTCTGGATTTCTGTGGTGTCAGTTGTGATATCTCCTGCATCGTTTACAATTCTATTAGTTTTAGTCTTCTCTCTTTTTTGTTTGGTGAGTCTGGCTAGGGGTTTGTCAATTTTGTTTAATCTTTCAAAGAACCAACATTTGGCTTCATTGATCTTTTGTATGGTTCTTTTATTTTCGATGTTGTTTATTTCTGCTCTAACTTTAGTGATTTCTGTCCTTCTGGTTGCTTGAGGCTTCCTTTGTTCCTATTCCTCTAAGTCCTTGAGGTGTGTAGTAAGGTCGTTCATTTGGGCTTCTTCTTGGTGTTTAATATGTGATTGTATGGCTATAAGTTTCCCTCTCAGTACTGCTTTAGCTGTGTCCCAAATATTTTGATAGGTTGTGTCTTCATTTTCATTAGTTTCCAGGAACATTTGAATTTCCTGTTTGAGTGAGTCTCTGACCCAGTGGTTTAAGGAGCATGTTGTTTAGTTTCCAAATTCTATGTCTTTTAATAATTTTCCATTTGTTGTTAAATGTTAGTTTTACTCCACTGTGGTCTGAGAAGATACTTGGGATGATTTCAATGCTCTTGAATTTATTGATGCTGTCTTTGTGGCCTAATATGTGGTCTATCCTTGAGTATGTGTTATGTGGATTTGAAAAGAAGGTGTATTCTAGTCTTTTGGGGTGGAGGAGTCTGAAAATGTCCAAGAGGTCTAGTCTGTCAATCTCTTCATTCAATTCTCTTGTATCTTTGTTGGTTCTCTGCTTTGTTGATCTGTCTAAGTGTGAGAGTGGGGTATTGAAGTCTCCCACTATTATTGTATTCCTATTGATGTATTTTTGAAATTCTTTCAGTAGATGCTTAATGTATTTAGATGGTCCCTTGTTGGGTGCATAGATGTTAATAATTGTTAAGTCTTCTTGGCTGATTGATCCTCTAATCATTATGTAATGTCCTTGCCTATCTTTTATTACTTTATTTAATTTAAAATCTATCGTGTCTGAGATGAGAATGGCTGTTCCTGCCCTTTTATGTGGTCCGTTAGCCTGTATGATAGTTTTCCATCCTTTCACTTTAATTCTGTGTTTATCTTGTTGTGACAGATGGGATTCTTGCAAGCAGCATATGGTTGGGTTATGTTTTCTGATCCATCCCCCCACCCTGTGCCTTTTGATGGGTGAGTTTAAGCCATTGACATTTATTGATATTATGGATTTAATGTATTGTAGTGCCATTGTTCTAAAAAACAATTTGTTTACTCTGATATATTGCAAGTATTATAGTGATGTTCTTGTTTATAAGAGGTCTTTTAGTACCTCTTTCAGGGCCGGCTTGGTGATGGTTGCCTCCTTTAACTGTTGTTTGTCTAAGAAGGTTTTGATCCCTCCATCTAGCTTGAATGAAAGTCTAGCAGGGTATATTTTCCTTGGTTGAAACCCTTTTTCATTCAGGGCTCGATAGATATCTTGCCACTCCCTTCTGGCTTTTAGAGTTTGAGTGGAGAAATCTGCAGATAATCTTATGGGTTTTCCCCTGTATGTGACTTTTTGTTTCTCTCTTGCAGCCTTTAGGATCCTTTCTTTATCCTTACTTCTTCTCATTGTGACTATGATGTGTCTTGGTGTCTTCAGGTCTGGGTTGATTCTGTTTGGTACTCTCTGGGCCTCTTGAACCTTGATATCCTTTCTGTTATTCAGGTCTGGGAAGTTTTCTTGTATTATTTCCTCTAGAATGTTTGCTTCCCCTTCCTCTCTTTCTTCCTCTGTCAGGCCAATTATACGAATGTTACTTCTTTTGAGATCATCCCATATGTCTCTGTTGTTGTTTTCAGTGTCTCTCAATCTTTTTTTAAGCTCTTTCACCTCTTTCTTCGTTTTATCGAAGTCATCCTCTGTCTGACTAATTCTGTTTTCTGCTTCTGTTAGTCTGCTTTCCCTTGCCTCAGCTTCTTTCTTCATTACAGCGATTTCAGCTTTCAGTTCTCTAATTGCCTCAAGATAATCAGTATTTTCCTTGGGGGTCTCAACTGTTGTTTCCCTAATACTACCATTCCTTTCCTCCAATGTTGTTTTCATTTCTGTGATTAATAAGTTTATTATTGCTTGCATACTTTTCTTATCTATGGTTACTTCTGACTGATTTGTGGTTTCTTCTGGGCTCTTGTCTTCATTCATTGGGGTAGCAGTTTTATTTGTTTTTAATCTACCCATTTTTTTATTTATGTGTTTCACTCTTTTTTTTATGCTCTGTTGTTCCTCAGTTGTTGTGTCTTGAGTACAAGTAACACTGTACTAAATACCTTTATGACAATTGCACTCACCAACCTCCGGAATTACAGTAGCAACTGAAGTAAGTATTGAAGTAATTTAATCATTGCCAGTTAGCCAAACAATTTCTCCAGTCTGTGAAAAAATAGTAACCAAATCCCAGTGAAGAAAGAGAAAAGAAAGAGAGGATAGCAAGAATAGACAGTTATGCTAATCTAGTATCCAGTGTATATTCTAGGGGTAACAAGAGGGGAAAGGGAACTAGAGCAGAGATACACACATAGAGAGTCCACTCTGAGTCAGATTTCTTCCCCAAAGTAATTCACAAATTCAGAAAGGCAAAGAAGAAAGAAGTGTATGACAAGATTAAAAAAAAAAAGATAGAGAGACATAAGAGAGAGAAAAGGGAGAAGATAAGAAGAAGAGTTGTAATTAAAGAGCAGTGCAAGGAACTTCCCAAATGTGTATCAGTGAATTAAAAAAAAACAAAAAAAACACCCTGTTTGGTGGTATGGGGAATCCTGCTAGGAGGATTAAAAATTTAAATTCAAGAGAAGTTAATGGTACATAATCAATTTTCTCACACATTGCTATTTTAATACTCCTTATCTTTAATGGAGTCACAGAATTGGAAATATCATGCAGAAGAACTGGTATAGATAAGTAAAGTAGTTCTAATTACAGGAAATTTAAATTCCAGTTGTATATTATCAATTATGTCTATATAAAGAGGACACATATGTTTTTATAGTCTTCATATAACTCAATTTTTTGCAATACTATGATAAATTTCCATGCAACAATTTCTGCTTCTTTAAGTAATTTTCTCTTTTTGAGTATGAGTGGTTTTTGTGACTCACTTCTAATTCAGCAAAATGACTGTCAGCTGACAAGAGAGCAAGGATGATAAAAAAGGTGAAACTCAGTTGGGTTTAGTTGGTGGTGCACCTGGCTGAGTGCACCAGTTACGATATGTGAGGACCTGGTTTCAAGTCCCTTGTCCCCACCTTTGGGGGAAAGCTTCACAAATGGTGAAACAGTGCTGAAGGTGTCTCTCTGTATCTCTCCTTCTCTACCTCCCCCTCCTCTCTCAATTTCTCACTGTCTCTACCTAAGTATAAATAAATTAAATATTTTTTTAAAAAGATGAAACTCAGTCCTTTTGTAAGTTAATCAAGAAGTAGCATTCAATAGTTTTGTTGATGTACTTAGACAACTGCAGCCTCAGCATCAGACATTAGATCAGAATCACCAGCGAAGCCTCCAGAACCCCACTGCTCAGGTACTATGTGAGATGATAAAATCATAGAAACAGCACCAGAGGCAGAAAGTACCTCAACCAGGAATATCTCAACTGTGTGTTTAACAATAATCTTATAAAGAATTTCCTCAATAAGAAAATGCAGTGTCCCATAAGCTCATGTCATTGTGTGCATTTAAATGCTTTTATACCAAATCAGTTCTAGTGACCGATTCTTGCAATATACTTTGTTTGATACATGTACCTAGCTATGAGGAAACACTTTTATTTAGTTGAACAATCCATAATAGTGTTCTATGTTCTAGATAATGCCAAGGCTTACTGTTTTAGCCTATACTAGAATTTTCCAATTATTTAATTCTAGATTTTTCCCCCTTTGCTTTAAATATAAGACTGATATATGCAGTTTTATCTTTGGTCTGTTATAAAACTCAATATAAAATATCATATCTAAGATCCTATAAATATTTCCTGATTTTGCATCTGCATATTAACTTTATAGGAAAAGTGGAAATGGAGATCTCATTGATTAAACTAACGACTCTGTGCAAGTAGAAGGTGGTGTTAAAATTTTTTGAGGATGCCACAAATCTATAGGAGGAAAATCGAGATCCGGTAATAATTTTATGTGATGGAAGAACACTAGGTAGATATGCTCCTAAAGTAAAAGTTCCCTGAAGATGCTGACTATATTTACTTTTAATATAAAGGTTTGATAGACATTCACAATTCTATTATTGTTGTTGTTGTAGTGCTTGGGTAGCACACATAGTGATTCTCTCACTCCTGGGATGACTATGGTTACTGCTGGGCCTTGGTGTCTACACTGCGCAATGTTTCCTTTTCTTTCTTTCTTTTTTTAAATTAAAAAATATATTTATTTATTTATTTTCCCTTTTGTTGCCCTGTTTTTTTATTGTTGTTGTAGTTATTATTGTTGTTATTGATGTCGTCATTGCTGGATAGGACAGAGAGAAATGGAGAAAGGAGGGGAAGACAGAGAGGGGGAGAGAAAGTCAGACACCTACAGACCTGCTTCACTGCCTGTGAAGCAACGCCCCTACAGGTGGGGAGCCGGGTGCTTGAACCGGGATCCTTATGCTGGACCTTGGGTTTTGTACCACCTGCGCTTAACTCACTGCTTTACCACCGACTCCCTTCTTTCTTTTTTAGAGAAGAGAGTGGAGAGAGAGAGAGAGAGAGAGAGAGACTACTGAGGCATTGCTCTACCACTTATGAAACTTCCTCCTTAAAGGAGGGGACCAGGTGCTTAAACAAGCTCTTACATGTGGTAATGCACATACTCTCCACCAATAATAAGCTGTAACTGTGGTGCCAGGATTTAAACCCAGGTCCTCATGCATAGTAAGGTAGTTACTCTACCTAGTGGACTGTCTATTGGCCTTCAAATTTTTTTTGTCTTTTTTCCACTTTTATTTATTATTGGATAGAGGCTGAGAGAGGGGAGACAGAGAGGGAAAGAGACAGAGAGACACCTGCAGCACTGCTTCACCACTCATAGAAGAAGTTTCCCCGTGTGTGTGTGTGTGTGGGGGGGGTATCAGAATCTGAGGCTTGAACCTGGTTGCCTACATAATGTGAGGGCTTAACCAGGTCAACTACCACCTGGCCCTAGCTTCAAATTTCTTTAAACCATACTTAAGCAAAGTTTTATTTTTCCTTACTGTGATGCAACTAACATATTCAAAACCAAAGCTTGCTGATATGTCTCCAAAAAAAATGGATTAAAATTTTTTTCTTCTGTTTTTTAGTGATGTTAATTTTAGTCTTTCTAAATTATGCTCTGAGGTACCACAGAGTTAGTTTCTTAATAAAACAAAATACACCCTAAATTAGATAGAGAAGTAATGAAGAATTCCCTCTAAGGTATATATGCTGGTATCCAAGAATAATACATTTTTTCTAGATGTAGAGGTAATAGTAGGTAATAGAAATGGAAATGCATTGATTTCAGGTTCTATTAATCCACCCACTATAAACTTCAACATTTTGTACTAGATTCTGTGAACTTATGTTACTCGTCTAATGAAAAAAACGACACACTGTCATCTCATCCTCAGAGAGTTCTTAGGTAGATAAAATGTTAAAATTTACTATAGTAACTATACAACAGAAGCTCAGAAACTCTTCATTCTTTTAAAAATATTTTAATTATTTTATTTTAATAAGAGAGAGATACAGAATGAAAGACCATAGCACTCCTCAACTTTGGCTTATGGTTGTACTGGAGATTGAACCTGGGATGTTGTAACCTCAGATTTGAAAATCTTGCATAGCCATTACGCTGTCCCTCTAGCCCAACTTCATTCTTTTCATAGCATCTTCTTTTTATTGACCAACTCTATATTACTTCAAAGCAGAATTTAGAAGAACTAGAACTAGAATTACTAAAAGATGGGAGAAAGAATGGTCTAGCAGATGGGGAAGTGGGTAAAGCACTAGACTTTCAATCATGAGATCCTGAGTTCAATCCCTGGCAGCACATGTACCAGAGTGATGTCTAGTTCTTTCTCTCTCTTTCTCCTCTTACCCTTTTTATTAACTAAAAATATACAAAAGATGGCAGAAAGCAAAGTGTATAAAGTTATATTAAATTGCATTGTGTAGTAATTGTAATATTTGTAATAATAATTATAATACAAATATAATTATAAATTACAACTATTTGAAGTTTGTTGACTTATTTCTGTCATGTTTATTCTGTTATTGAATGCATTTTTAGATTTTGTATATACTAATGTAAGTCCTCATTCATTTCTTTTTTTATGTCTTCATTTTCTTTGATAATATTTCTTACCTTCATTTTCATTTCTTGAATCTTCGAGATTATAGGAATATCCGAATGGTATGTCATTTTGATGGTGAAATTTGTTGTTTATGTTATTATAAATTGAAATTTCCCTTCTTTCTGTTTGTGAAGTATATATCTGACCATGCCTAGGACATTTTGCTTTTATAAATTTCATGGTTTATTTTAAAACCTAAAGAAAATGATGATGCTTTTGTTGTAACAGTCAAGCCATCTAGGTATATTCTGAATGTCGCAACACACCTTCTGTAGGTTATAATTCCAACTTCAGTTCAGTTTTTTTTTTCCTCCAGGGTTATTGCTGGGGCTTGGTGCCTGAACCACAAATCCACTGCTCCTGGAGGCTGTTTTTACCCCTTTTATTGCCCTGGTTGTCTTTTTATCATTGTTGTGGTTATTATTGTTGTTACTGATGTTATTATTGTTGGATAGGACAGAGAGAAATGGAGAGAGGAGGGGAAGATGGGGAGAGGAAATAGACACCTACAGATCTGCTTCACTGCCTGTAAGGCAACTATGGGCTGGAACTGGTATCCTTACACTGGTCCTTGTGCTTTGCACCAGCCATGTGCACTTAACCCGCTGTGCTACCGCCCGACCCCTTTCAGCTCAGTTTTTAAAGTAGTTTTAGTGCTGCCATTTGGGCCTGCCCCTTTCGTGTATCACCCAGTACTGTTTTGGGAACTAAATACATGGTTTATATCTTATTTCCATTTATAATCACTTTAATATACAACTTGGATATGAACACAAAAGAGCTTCATAGTTTTTTAAAAATTATTTTTATTAGTGATTTGGTAATGATTAACAAGATTGTAGGGTAAGAGTAGTACAATACTATTTAATTATCACCACCAGATCCATATCCCATCCCCTCCACTGGAAGGTTCCCTATTCTTTATCACTCTGGGAGCATAGACCAGAGATCTTTATGGGGTGCAGAAGGTGGACTATATGACTTCTTGAATTGCTTCTCTGCTGAGCATGGACATTGGCAGGTTGAGTCATACCCACAGCCTGGTTCTATCTTTCCCTAGTGGGGTAGTGCTCTGAAGAGGTGAGGTTCTAGAACATATTGATTGCTTAGGTCATCTGTCCAGGAAGGTCAGGATAATGTCATGGTAGCATCTGCAACTTGGTAGCTGAAAAGAGGTAAAATATTAAATAGAACAAATTGTTTAATAAATAGGAACCTAAAGAAAGAATAGAGCAGCTGTACCTAAGGGTCTTCATGTGGGAAGAAGCAAAGCAAAGAAGTCTATTTTAGGTATATTCCAAGGTGCCCATGACTAGTAGTTTTTGCCTGAGCCCAACAGCTAACATGTAGGTGGACTAAAACAATTGTCTGGAAAGATGGTGTCAGAGGTGGGAAAGGACTAGGATCAAGGCAGAGAGTAGCTTCCACATAATACATTAGGAATGTATATGAGTACTATTAACTGTAAATCCAATCAGTCTGACCTAAGGCTCATATCTATATATATATATTTAACACAGGAGCCTGTTTAACCTCTGCATCCCTGTCAGTCTGAGCTCATAGTCCATGGTTATGTCTAGGAACATTCTAAGCTGCACTCATTTCAGGACCAGTCTTCCTTGAGTGGCATAGTGGGTTGAGCCAGCCTCCCTTCAGAAAGTGGGCAGTTTCTACTATTGCTGTTCTACATTGAGGGCAAGGTCCTATAGAAGCCCACAACAGGACTTATGATGATGTTCCTTATGCAAGTGACCAGTGACGGTAGAGAGAGGGACCTATTAGAGGTCTAGGTCCATCATATTTATGTGGGAATCCAAAGATTCCCTAACTAGAGGCCCAGATGGTGGGATACCTGGTATTGACCAAAAGGGTCATCATTAAAGTATGCTGTTCTCTTGCCCTTATCCAGCTTTTATAGTCCTAACTTTATCTGGCAAGGTTTTCTTTTTTTTAATGTGACCTTTTTAATTTTTTATCTTTACTTATTTATTGGATAGAGACAGCCAGAAATTGAGAGGGAAGGGGGTGAAAGGAAGGAAGAGAGACAGAGAGTGCTTCACCACTCGCAAAGCTTTCCCCTTGCAGGTGGGGACCAGGGGCTCAAACAGGTCCTTGCGCACTGTAACATGTGAGCTCAACTAGTTGCACCACCACCTGCCAGTTGCACCACCACCTGGTCTCCCGGCAAGGTTAGACTTAGAGTGATTGAGGGAAGCGAAGTAGGGGGTATGAGAGAAGCATATGTAGATCTAAGTGGAGTGTGATTAAATACTTCATGGTGTTTTTCTTAGTTCCTTCCATTGATTGCTGCCTTTATTGAGTCTAGGTCTGCTCACTGAAGACAATTGTGCACTTTTACTTTAAGGTATTTATTTCCCCTAAGTTATGGATACCTGTGGACATGGACCCTACCCTATGGCCATGGTCTATATCTAGGTTCTGTAACTTTGTCAGGAAGTGTGCCACCACAATAAAACTAGGGTGTTCCATGAGCTGAGAAAGGTCTCACCAGAGTATTGGAGCTTTGCTTACCTACACCCTCTATCTGTACTGTATAGTTCCCTTGGATCTTTCTTTTTCAGTCCTGTTCCCAGAAAGCTTTAATTACCCTTCTCTGTCACCCATATTTACAACTGTGCTCATTCAAAGCCAAATGGCAGAAGTCCAAATGAAAAAAATCAGTAAATTCTCTGTAGGTGTGGTGGTTATTCAAATGCTCATCTTTTTACCCACTGTGCCTGTTGCTCTTTATTTTTTAGAGTCCTTGAAAAACTGATTCATACATTCTGTTCAACTTTCATAATCACAGTCATTGTGAGAGAATGTATGACATATATTTATTCATACTGATAAAAAAAACTTTTTCATTTAGTTTTAGCATAATTATCCATATAAGTTTGCTTACATTTACCAGGTCTGAGAATATGAAAACTGAAGGAGCATATTTTCTACATGAGTACTAACATTCTGCATAATTCTTACTTTTTAAATAATATATGACAAAAGAGTTTATTTTTCATTAACAATTAGTACATCTCAATTACAGAAAACCCAGAAAGATTTAAATTTGGTAAAAACTTTTTTTGTTCCCCTTGTTGTTTTGATTGTTGTTATTATTGTTGTTGTTAGATAGGACAAAGAGAAATGGAGAGAGGAGGGGAAGACAAAGAGGGGGAGAGAAAGACAGACACCTGCAGACCTGCTTCACCACTTGCGAAGTGACGCCCCTGCAGGTAGGGAGCGCCGGGCTCGAACCGGGAGTCTTATGTCGGTCCTTGCATTTTGTGCCACCTGCGCTTAACCTACTGTGCTCCATAATTTGGTAAAACCTAAACCAACTTTCACTCCTACTACTCAGTGATAAAAAAATTGTTTAGCTTTTCAGTTTACTATTTTATAATGCATGGATTTGTTTACTAAATCTGGAATGATACTATTAATAGGTCATTTAAAATTTTTAACTTATTTTATTTTATTTTATTCACCTTCAGAATTATTGCTGGAGATCATTGCCTGCACTAAAAATCCACTGCTCCTGGAGGTTATTTTTTCCCTTTTTTATTTTTATTAATTTTTTTTCACACAAGAAATTTAATATCAAGATTAAACCATTGCAGTCAAAAGACATTCTAAAGAACACAGCCACAGTGGCTGAGCTGAAGGCATCAACAGCAACATTGCCCTTTCCCCATCACCAGTGGTGAGTGATGCTTTATGTCAAGCTTTCACTGGACAGAAAGGTGCATCATACTCATCCAGGCTAAATAAATTAGAAACTCTTCAAAAGGAAGGGTGCATATGGTCATCATTGTATGAGTACTAAAAGCCTCAAACTGTTAACTTCCAACTTTAGGAACTTGGGCTCATTTTATACTGCACTTCAAATGCTTTTCAAAATGGCAATGATGCATGAGACTGTATTTCTTCTTGGCTATTTTCTTTTTTTTTTTTTTTTTAATTTAAGAAAGTATTAGTTAACAAAACCATAGGGTAGGAGGGGTACAATTCCACACAATTGCCACCACCCATTCTCCATATCCCACCCCCTCCCCTGATAGCTTTCCCATTCTCTATCCCTCTGGGACCATGGACCCAGGGTCATTGTGGGTTGCAGAAGGTAGAAGGACTGGCTTCTGTAATTGCTTCCCCGCTGAACATGGGCGTTGACTGGTCAGTCCATACTCCCAGTCTGCCTCTCTTTTTCCCTAGTAGGGTGGGTTTCTGGGGAAGCGGAGCTCCAGGACACATTGGTGGGGTCTTCAGTCCAGGGAAGCCTGGCCGGCATCCTGATGACATCTGGAACCTGGTGACTGAAAAGAGAGTTAACATATGAAGCCAAACAAGTTGTTGAGCAATCATGGACCCAAAGCTGGGAATAGTGGAGAGGAAGTGTTAGGGGGGTACTGACTACAAACTCTAGTGTACTTCTGCTTTCAGGTATATATTTTGCAGTAGTTTACGGATACGTGTGGACATATGCTCTCTCTCACAGAAACTGGTGTATACCTAGGTTTTGGGACTTTGTTAGAAAGTGAACCACCTGAGATGGAATTAGAGTATACTATGAAAGGAAAGGTCTCACCTGAGTAATGAAGCTGAAGGGTTGTCATTCCACACGTGTAGTCTCTGGACATAGTCTAAGGTGAAGCATGTTGAGGTGGCAATCGTTGTGTTGGTTAGGTTGTGATCGGCAGATGCAATATTATTTGATATGGATTGGGAGATGCATACGGGAAAGTGGGCCCTATCCAATGGTTCCAGGACTGGGGGAAGTAGAGGCTCTATAGTGGAGATGTGAGGTTCCTGCTGTCTTAGGGTTCCAAAAGACAATGGATAGTTAATGTTATCATCACATTATTTGGTAATTGGGTTAACTTTGAAAAGTCCTTTTGTTATGGTTTGCTGTACAGTACCCAATATCTTGTATATAGCTGTGCTATTGGTTGCTTCTGATCTACTTGATCTAGGCTTTTGAGAGAGTCTGCATATCGATTACACTGCATATATTGAGAAAAGATTCAGTTTGTGTTTTGAAAAACTTCGAGACATATAATTAATTTTCCCTCTCATATTAATTAACTAGTGATGTATATGACTACATTTTACTAGGAGTGTACATAAACACCATTCCCACCACCAAAAGACTGTGACCCATCGCTCCCACCCACTCCCACCCCCCATTGGCCCAGGAAGCTGCATGTCTACCCCTCACCTCAGGGTTATAACTTTGGTGCCCTACTTAAAATTTGGTAAGGTCCTTCTTTTAGTTTCCCTTTCATATCTTCTTCCTCAACTTCTGTTGATGAGTGGGATCATACCATACTCACCTTTATCTTTCTGACTTAGCTCACTTACCATAATTCCTTCTAGCTCCGTCCAAGAACGGTCAGAGAAGGTGGGTTCATTGTTCTTGATAGCTGCATAGTATTCCATTGTGTATACATACCACAGCTTTCTCAGCCACTCATCTGTGGTTGGGCACCTGGGTTGCTTCCAGGTTTTAGCTATTATGAATTGTGCTGCTATGAACATAGGAGTACACACCTCTTTTTGGTTGGGTGTTATGGAGTTCTTGGGGTATAACCCCAGGAGAGGAATTACTTTATATATTTTGGTGATTAGTTTCTTGTCTGATGTATGGCATGTGAAGATCTTCTCCCATTCTGTGAGGGGTCTCTTTGTTTGTTTAATAGTTTCTTTGGATGTGCAGAAGCTTTTCAATTTGATGTAGTCCCATTGGTTTGTTTCTGCTTTAGTCTTCCTTGCAATTGGGTTTGATTCATCAAAAATGTCCTTGAGGTTTAGGTGGGAAAGTGTTTTACCAATGTTTTCCTCCTAAGTATTTGATTGTTTCTGGTCTGACATCTAGGTCTTTGATCCATTTGGAGTTGATTTTTGTTTCTGGTGAGATAAAGTGGTACAATTTCATTCTTCTGCATGTTACAACCCAGTTTTTCCAGCACGATTTATTGAAGAGAGCCTCCTTTTTCCATTTAATCCTTTGGGCCCCCTTATCAAAGATTAGATGTCCATAGGTGTGGGGATTTATTTCTGGGCTTTCAATTCTGTTCCACTGGTCTGTATGCCTATTTTTGTTCCAGTACCATGCTGTTTTGATGATGATGGCTTTATAATATAGTTTAATGTCTGGGAATGTGATGCCTCCATTTCTGTTTCTTTTCCTTAAGATGGTTTTGGCAATTATAGGTGTTTTCGTGTTCCAGATAAATGATTGTAGTGTTTGTTCTATTCTCTTAAAGAAGCTTGGTGGAACTTTCATGGGTATTGCATTAAATTTGTATATGGCTCTGGGGAGAATATTCATTTTGATGATATTTATTCTTCCAACCCATGAGCATGGGATATCTTTCCATTTCTTGGTATCAGTTTCTATTTCCTTGAGTAGCGACTCATAGTTTTTAGTATATAAGTCTTTCACTTCTTTGGTCAACTTTATTCCTAGGTATTTGATTGATTTTGCTGAAACAGTAAATGGGAGTGATTTCTGGATGTCTTCTTCTTATTCAAATTTAGTGTTTGCATAAAGAAATGCCCCTGATTTTTGTACATTGATTTTGTTGCCTGATACCTTGCTATATTGCCTAATAATTTCCAGTAGTTTTCTGCTGGATTCTTTAGGTTTTTCTATGTATACTATCATATCATCTGCAAATAGTGAGAGCTTGACTTCTTCCCTTCCAATCTGTATTCCTTTGATTCCTTTCTCTTGCCTGATTGCTATGGCAAGAACTTCCAATACTATATTGAAGAGTAACGGTGACAGTGGACAGCCCTGTCTAGTCCCCGATCTGAGGGGGAATGCTTTCAGCTTCTGTCCATTGAGTATGATGTTGGCTGTAGGTTTGCTATATATAGACTCCACTATCTTGAGGAATTTCCCATCTATTCCCATTTTTTGTAGAGTTTTGAGCATGAATGGGTGTTGGATTTTGTCAAAGGCTTTCTCTGCATCTATTGAAATAATCATGTGGTTTTTGGCTTTGCTTTTATTAATGTGGTGAATGACATTGATTGACTTACAGATGTTGAACCAACCTTGCATTCCTGGGATGAGTCCCACTTGGTCGTGATGAACAATCTTTTTGATATGTTGCTGTATCCGGTTGGCCAAGATCTTGTTTAATATTTTGGCATCTATGTTCATCAGAGATATTGGTCTGTAGTTTTCCTTTTTTGTTCTGTCCCTATCAGCTTTTGGTATCAGGGTTATGTTGCCCTCATAGAAGGTGGAAGGGAGTATTCCTGTTTCTTCAATCTTATGGAAAAGCTTAAGAAGTATGGGTACTAACTGTTTCCTGAAAGTTTTGTAGAATTCGTTTGTGAAGCCATCTGGTCCAGGACTTTTGTTGTTGGGGAGGTTCTTAATAACGGTTTCAATTTCTTTGTCTGTGATTGGTGCATTTAGATTTTGTAGTTCTTCTTGGTTCAGTTTTTTTCCCTTTTGTTGCCCTTCTTGTTTATCGTTGTTACTGTTGCTGTCATTGTTGGATAGGACAGAGAGAAATCGAGAGAGGATGGGAAGACAGAGAAGGGGAAAGAGCGATATATACCTGCAGACCTGCTTCACTACCTGTAAAGCTACCCCTCTGCAAGTGGGGATCTGGGGGCTCTAACAGGAATCCTTACATTGCTCCTTGCATTTTGCGCCATGTGCGCTTAACCTTAGCACTTCCACTTGACCTCGGTCATTTTCATTTTATAGAAAATTATGAACAATTTTATACTATAAAATACAGGTTTCATAGTATTCCACTTATGAAGCATTCTGACTTTGTAATAAGCACAAATTTTCTAAGTAGTCTTCTTACAAAATGTCTGCATTCTAGAACTTGAAATTCAGAGTTTTTTTACACTAAATACATTTATTATTAAAATGGATAAATAAAACTTATAAGAAGTATTTAATCAGAGAAAGTAAAGTTATATTGAATATTAGTACATTTAACACATTAAAATTACTGTGTGGGGGTCAGGCTGTGGAGCACCTGCTTCAGTGCACACATTACAATGCACAAGGACGTAAGTTCAAGCTCCCGGTTTCCACCTGCAGGGCGAAGCTTCATGAGTGGTGAAGCAGGACTGCAGGTATCTCTCTGTCTCTTTCTCTCCTTATCTCCCTTCCCCTTTTATTTTCTCTCTGTCTCTATCCAATAATAAATAAATAAATGAAAAATTAATTAAAATTCCCTCTTCTTAGTCCATAGCCCATTGATTTCATTGCTTTCTTCCTGTACTAGTTATTATGGTCTGAGGATAATTAATTAATTTTGTATTGCTACCAGGGTTATTGTTGTGGCTCAGTGTTGGCAATAAAAAATCTACTGCTCCTGAAGTCCTTTTCCCCCCCATTCTATTATACTTGATAGGAGAGAGAGAAATTGAGAAGTCAGGGGCAATAGCGAGGGAGAGAGACCTGCTTCACTGCTCATGAATCACCCCTTGCAAGTAGGGAGTAGGGGCTCAAACTTGAGTCCTTGAACATGGCAATATATACACTTAATCAAGCATACCACTGCACACCCAGTAAATTTGTTCTGTCATTAAAAAAAATGTTCTTCCCATCACATCAGAACTCAATATCTCATTACTCAACTTCTACACAAATGCACACTGGATTTAAATAAAATAAAAGATTCCTATGGTAAACATGCAAACAATTATATATTGTTTCTCTATGAAAAATAAAGCTAAAAATCTCATTCTGAGTAAAGTATACTGTTAAAAATTTTATTTTATGTGACTATATTTTATGTTAGTTGACAATTAGACTACAAAAATTCATAGCAAGCATGAAAGTGAACCCCATGTGTCAAGGAGAAATTGTAGCTAGAAATTAGGGAACCATTTATTAATTTAATGTTTCTGTTATAACTCTTTATTCCACCTTTTTTTTTATGGCCACCATGTTTATCTCTGGGGCTCAAAACCTGTACAACTCTACTATTCCCTGTGATGTTTTACTTTTCTTTTTTGTTAGAGGTGAGAGACAGAAAAGGGAGAGTCAAAGAGGAGAGATACTGCTGTGAAGTTCTCTCCTGCAGGTGGGGACCAG
Source organism: Erinaceus europaeus (assembly GCF_950295315.1). Taxonomy (NCBI): domain Eukaryota; kingdom Metazoa; phylum Chordata; class Mammalia; order Eulipotyphla; family Erinaceidae; genus Erinaceus; species Erinaceus europaeus. Next base: position 77,775,468 of record NC_080169.1, read on the forward strand.
AGACCTGAGCCTAGGTCTTAATGCATGATAATTTATTTCCTCTAATGAGTGAAGCTACACTCATGGCCCATTTTTATAATCATAGCTTTAATTTTTTAGGAGTACTATTTCAAGGTTACTCTACAATAGTCACAAGGTATAATATATATTAAAGATAGAGTATAACAAAGATATCACTGCTATTTATGAAATGATTTAACTATTTTAACTACAACAATTCTATTTTGGAAAAAAAATAGCCTAAAATAGAAAGGTATATTATTTTAAATAACTGATTAATTTAAATAAATTATTATATGTACATACATGTATAGTTTTAAATATCTATATATTATATATCTGTATATATATGTATTTGTGTGTGTGTGGAGCTGAAACCACATGCATGCATGATTTCACTGGTCATGCAGTGAATTTTCAGTCAGAATGAAAGAGGGAGAAACATGAGACAAAGAAGGAGAGATAAGATAGAGTCATAACTTCCCTCAGTGCTGTAGCACCTCTGTTTCTTAACAGGGATTGAACTTGGGTTGAATTTAGCAAATCCAATACACTATACAAGTGAACTATCTGACTCTTATTAAATCATTTTATTTCAAATGTATATGTCTGTTGAAAAATGTGATCACATTTAGTATAAGCAAGTATTAAACATATTTAGGAAAACTAACCAGAGTTTTAGTTAATTTATCCTTTCTTAAATAAAAAATAAATTTAAAAAAACAAAAAATATGACAAACATTAGAAAATAAGTGTAAAATACAGAACTAAAGAATAGTTAAAATTTTGTACTACTCAACACACATACACACACAAACACAGAGGGAGCGAGAGAGAGAGACAGACATAGGAGAATTGGGGAGACAATATTGTGGCATCACACTTATGCCTGAGGCTCCAATGGTTCCAGTTTCAATCCCTGTCACCACTATACACCAGGTGTGAGCAGTGCTCTGATCTTTGCATCTTTCTGTAATAAAAGTAAATGGATTTGAAAAAAAACAAGAATATATATATATGTATATCAAAATTCAGATAAATTAGATTTATTATACAATTTTTTTTAGCTAAGAAGTACTGTGGTAAGAAAATTTAAGCTGTCAACTTTAAAGTAATAATCAGAATATATGTTTGATAACTTTCATCAGTTTCTGCTAAGGCCTTTATTTTTCATTATCTTAATGCAAATATTTCTTGCATTGTTGTATACCTTGATTCATTTATAACTGACAAATGATATACCTGAGATTGACAAGGTCATTCATGAAGCAGATGTCAGAAAACTACATATTTTTATTTTATTTATAAAAAGGAAACACTGACAAAACTATAGGATAAAAGGGGTACAACTTCACACAATTCCCACCACCAGAACTCCATATCCCATCCCCTCCCCAGATAGATTTCTATTCTTTAACCCTCTGGGAGTATGAACCCAAGGTCATTGTGGGATGCAGAAGGTGGAAGGTATGGCTTCTGTAATTGCTTCCCTGCTGAACATGGGTTTTGGCAGGTCGATCCATACTCCCAGCCTGCCTCTCTCTTTCCCTAGTGTGTGTGTGTGTGTGGGGGGGTCAGTTTTGAGGAGTCGGAGCTCCAGGACACATTGGTGGGGTTGTCTGTCCAGGGAAGTCTGGTTGGCATCATGCTAGCATTTGGAACCTGGTGGCTGAAAAGAGAGTTAACATATAAAGCCAAACAAATTGTCAACTAAGCATGAACCTAAAGGCTGGAATAGTGCAGCTGAAGAGTTGGGGGGAGTCTCTGTTTTGAAGATAGATAGTAGGCAAATTTAATTATATTCCAAAGGGCCTGTGGCTATACCAGTTTTTTTTCTTTTTGCCTGAGCCTGAAATCTGATATGCAGTTGGATTCAAGTTATTGTCAGGGGAGATGTTGTCATGGCTAGAAAAAGGACCAGAAAGCTGGATCAGGGAAAGGAGAAGCTCCCAAATACGGGAAAAGTGTATAAATATTATTGATGGTAAAGCCCATAGATTTGATGTGATCTGGGGTCCATATTCAGCTTAACAGCCGATGTGAACTCTGTATCCCTGTAGATCTGAGCTGACATTCTGGTCATGAGTAGGAACATTCCAAGCTGCCCCAATATCAGGACCCATCTTTCTCAGGTGGAACATAGAGTGTGTTGTCCCTTTGGTGGATGGAACATTCTCTACTGTTGTTGATCCAAGTTGAGGGCAAGGTTCTATGGGGGACCACAAAGGTGTCTATTGTGTTCTTCCTGATAGACATGACTGGTAACAATGGAGAGAGGGATTTATTCAAGGTCTAGGCCCATCATGTCTGTTTGGGAATCTCAGGACACCCTGAATAGGGCCCCAGCTGATGAGGTGGCCTGATGGTGACTAAAGAGTCATCATTAAAGTATGCCAGTCTCTTGTCCTTAGTCAGCTTTTGCAGTCCTTGCTTTGATAAGGTTAGCTCTGGAGTGAGTGAGGGAAGTGTAATAGGAAGTAGATGAGAAGGATATTTAAGTCTAAGTAGACATTATTTCATTATGAACTTTATACTAACTCACTGCAGACTATTGTGTACTTTTGCTTTCAGGTATATATTTTGCCCTAATTTATGGATACATGTGAATATATGCTCTATCTCATGGGACCTGGTCTATATCTATAAAAAATTACCTTTTTTACATGATGGAATTCTTCTTTTATAAAATTCACATGATAATTCACCAGTCATGAAAGGTCTGCGGAAAGCTTCCTTTGTTTATAGTGTTGGCAGATGTCATGATACTTTCACCAAAAAAGATTATTAATTAATGACCTATTTACTTCATCACCACTGTAGTGGCACCTTCTTCAGAAAGGTCTGCCATTAACAACAGGCAGACCTTCAAATTATGCATAGAGTATAAGTCAGTTGCTAATCTTGATCACAAACTTACTGATAAAAACTTTTGACAGCCAGGTGGCCATTTTTCCAAGTTAAATCTTTCTAAGTTCTGATAGATGGCTTCTGCAATCTCACATTTGCAATAAAACTCATGTTATTTTGAGTCTCGGGTTAGCAAATCATGGAGGGAAACATATTTTTTTTTAGAATGAATTGTTATGTCACAGAGGTAGGGTTAAAAGAGAAATTGTAACAGTAATGTCCATATGCTGACAGATTTAACCATTACAAAGGCTTTATATTTTTCTACAAAGAGGGTGTCTAGAGGAAGTTTTATAACAGATAGCGGTCTTTAAATATGGAGGTGACTTGTTTAAAAGTCCTTCAGGACTTTCAACCTTATATTTTCCTATTAAGTCAGGCAACCAGAGGAAAGTAAATATGAGCAGTGTCACTCCTCAAAGACTTCACTGTTCCTTAGCATCTATCGCTGACCTATGTTGAAGTGATTTTGAAACATGGTTCTATAAACTTTATTTTTGCTGAAATTCTATCAACTGTATTTGTTGTTGAAGACATTTACTATACTACTCATTGACTTCTTTGAAATATCTGGTACTTTTTTCAGTAACTTTTTTTTTTTTTAGAATTGTTTGTGGCTTGTAATATTTAATCTATTACCTAGGTTTCTTTTTGTGGCTGAGAAGATTTAATCTTACCCATCCATTTTTATTAATTGTATAGCTCATTATAATATGCTTCCTAAAAATTAACTTTATACCTATATACTTTTCATTATTTTTCTTGGTTATCTGCTTCATTCTGAACAACTTTAAGCCATTGTAGATTAAAGTAGAATATAACTTAATAATACTAAAGTTTATACTGTGAGATAAAATGTAAGCCATTTAACAATCTAAATTCAATTTATTTAAATTTTTTCTTGTTTTGCCTCCAGAGTTATTGCTGGGGTTCCCTGCCAGAACTATAAATTCACTGTTCCTGGTAGTACTTTTTTCCATTTTTTTATTGGATAAGACAGAAAGAAGTTGAGAGAGGAAGAGAAGATAGAGAGGAAAAAAGAAAGATAGACACACAGACCCTCTTCACCACTTGTGACATGACCTTCCCTGCAGGTGGGGAGCCAGGGGCTAGAACCCTGGCTATGTACTATGTGTTCTTAGCCCAGTGTGCCACTGCCTGCCCCCAAATATTGTATTTATTTATTTTTATGAGAGAGATATGAGAGGGTTGTTCAGTTCTCTCATTTGGTAGTTCCATGGATTGAGTCTGGGGTTTTTGCAGCCTCAGATATGTAAACCCTTTGTTCTAATTCTGAGACACGTCTCGCTGATATTAAGTTCAATTACAACTCTTAATTCTAAGAACATCTTCCCCCCTTTTTATTTTATCTGGTAACTAATGGTTTACAGTGAAGTTGTAGACAAATGGGTACAATTACTCATCTCCTCATGATAGGTATCTGCCAAACACTCATCCCCAGCTTATGTCATTTCCTACCATCATATTTAGATATCACCAGTTGTAGTGAGTCTTATTGCTTCTATATATTTTTACAAAAATAGATTAATCTGGGGCCAGGTGGTGATGCACACACATTACAATGTGCAAGGACTCAGGTTTAAGCCCTTGGTCCCCACCTGCAGGGGGAACGCTTCACAAATGGTGAAGCAAGGCTTAAGATGTCTTTCTGTCTCTCTCTTTCTCTGTATCTTCCTCCCCTCTCAATTTCTGTCTCTATCCAATAATAAATAAAAATATTAAAAAAATTAGAAATAAAAATAGATTAATTTTAGATGACCCATTATGAAAATACATTCATTTCTATTCATTGAAAAGCTATCTTTTAATATCTCTTTCATATTATATTGCATCCCAACGTTCTTTCCAAACTACAAACTCAAGACATTTAATTACTTAGCAAATTATTTAGAATTTGATTTTATTTTGTTTATAGGCAATTGTATTACATTTATTGATATGTCATTTATTCTTAATATATTATGTAAAAATATCTTTTTTAAGAATATTTATATTTTTTTACTTCTTTTTTTTTTTTTTGCCTCTAGGAGTTTGGTGCCAGCACCACGAATCCATTGCTCCTAGAGACCATTTTTCCCATTTTGTTGCCCTTGTTGTTGCACTTGTTGTAGTTGTGATTGTTATTGTTGTCATAGCTGTTGCTATTGTTGGATAGGACAGAGAGAAATCGAGAGAGGAAGGGAAAACAGAGGGGGGAAGAAAGATACTTGCAGACCTGCTTCACCTCTTGTGAAATGACCCCCTGCAGGTGGGGAGCTGGGGGCTGGAACAGAGATCCTTACTCCAGCCCGGCCCTTGAGCTTTGCACCATATGAGCTTAACTTACTGCATGACTGCCCAGCTCCCTATTTCTATTTTTTATTGGATAGGACAGAGAGAAACTGAGAGGGAGGAGGGGTGAGACAGAGAGAGAGAGGTTTTCAGACCTGCTTCACTACTTATAAAGCCCTCCCTACCTTCCGTCTCCTCTCCCTCCCCGTAGGTACAGAGCAGGAGTAGTGATGGGGTAAGTGTGGAACCCAGGTCCTTGAGCATGATAATGTATTGGCTTAACCTGATATACCACTATCCAGCTTCTTAAGCAATAATATCTTGACCTTTAGGTAGACAATGAGTTTCTATAAATGTGAGAATGTGTGTTATAATGACAGCCCCTGATATCTAGCTTTCTTGTTTTCGTGAGCAAAATCAAACCACCATCCGCTGCGAGGAAGCAAAAGATTTTATTAACAAATTTGAATCCGGGCCGAGTGGCAACTGACAGCAGTCCACCAGCTTGACCCAGAACAAGGCTCAAACCACACAATTTATAGGAATTCAGACTACACTCAGGGAGGGGGAACACATCACCTTATCAGCCTATATCCAATAACATGCTATAGAAAACACAAAAATCCAATAATTTCAAACTTAGCAAAATCATGATCCATTCAAAGCCAAGCATAAGCTAGTTCTAAACATCACACCATGAATCAGACCAATAGGACCCAGCCACTGTTGGGGTCACCACATTCTTTTGCTATCTGCTGGGACCACCCGGCCATCTGTTTGCAATTTATCCGGCCATCTGCTGTAACTATTCGGTAACAGCATTCCTCAAACCCTATACAAAGGCCCTGATAAGGCTTGCCAGATGCAGAGTCTTTCAAGCAGCTTGAAAAATAACTGATGGCCTTCACTGATTAGGTCCTGCTTGTCAAGGGGAAAGGGGCAAGAAATTTTCCACCTCACTGGGCAGGAGGGCAACAAGCAGCTATACTTAAAACTGCTTCTAACATTCCCCACTAGTCTTAGCTGGGAATCAAATCTTTGATTCATCCTCTTCTTCTTCTGAGCTGTATTGAACCTCAACATACTGAGACTCTAGGAGCATAACTTTTTCAGTTCTCCTTTTGATCAGGGAGATCAAAGACTTCCACAGACAAGGCCCCAGGGTAAGAAGTAGAAGCAAGGTGATCAGAGGCCCTGTCAGGGAACTAATCAGTGTTTTCAACCAAGAGGGCCAAGAAAATAGGTTTGCGAACCAGCTGTCCTCGCTCAGGTCCCTTAGACGGTTATCCCTGTCTTCTATTCTTTTCTTGACCTCGCTTAAAGTTTTCTTCACTATTCCAGAGTGGTTGGCATAAAAGCAACAGGCCTCGTTCAGGGCCACACATAACTCTTCCTGTTTCATGAATAGCAAATCAATTCCACTATAATTTTGCAGGACCACATCGGCCAACAAGGATAGTGACCCTTCGAGAGATTCAATAGTGCCTTCTAGTGTGGCCATATCCTGATTGATCTGCTGATCTAATTGTACTAGAGCAGTCTCCTTAGCTAGGGCTGCAGCTCCCATTGCTGCCGTCCCTGCTATGGCTGCCCCTGCGAGTAGAGGAACTACTATTGGGATGTGCTTCTGTCTTATTGGCTCGAGGTAGTCTGTTCTTTGCCGTTCAAGGTGCGCCCACCCTTTTTCACCATGGGAATAGTATACATGGGGCAGGATATGGGCCAAAACACAGAGGTCCTCCTTGTTCATTCCTTAGGGGGTGATGCAGGGGGTCATGCCCAAAGTACAGGCCCACCAAGTTCCCTCAGGGGCCTTGAGGAGGGTTGCCCACTCTTGAGTCTTACTAACTTTAATGGTTAGGTTACAATTTCCCCTGTATAGGGAGGAGTCCAATTTATAGTGGCTGTGATAATACAAGTTCCTGTTCCCTGGATATCTCCCAGTGTCATGTGGGGCTGTACTCCCCACTTACATTCTGGGCCCTTAGAGTTGCTAGAGGATAGAGCCAGCTTCCTTATGTCTCCCTTTTGGCTACCTATTCCTGCAGAGGCAGCCACACCTATGTAATAAGGGGGCTCAGGGTTTAAACACAGCCAACAGTCTCTGGTTATGTTAGGGTCAGACTCATTCAAAAGGTAATACATTAATTCCACAGTTCTCAATAGTGGCTTCACCCTGGGATGCAAGGGTTCTGCGTCAGTTGGCTTAGTGCCACTTGGTGCAATGTCAGTCTGATCCCTATCAGTCTCATTCTCTCCCCCCATCCCTAAAGATGGGGGGGATGTAGGTCGGGGGTCTTCTCCCAAGATGATGGGTCTCAAGGGCCCAATAGGATTCTGAGTCCATGGCAGCATCCGCAGTTGAATAGTGAATAATGTCTCAGGGTCCTTTTCAGAAAAAGGAATCTTAATGCCCCACATTCTCCCTCCCGTCCATGAATCAGTCTCATTCCAAGTCTTGACCCTCACTTCCACAGGGTTACAGTCCCCATTGTAGCAAGTACCTGGTTCGGTCGGGGTGCCTGGTCAAATCACTCTTGTGACTTTCAGGTGCTTATCAATGTCCCTCGCTGGAGATGCTGTCATACATTCCCCCCACAGTCCACAGAAAAAATATGGTTCTCCTCTACATTTGGTGGGGCTGTCTTCTTTGGGACAGACATAATAGGGTCTGTCGCAAAGGCGAGTCTTCAGATCAATGGAGCCACACCCCCTATCTGTGGTAGTCCCCCGTGTGCAGCCTAGCCGGCATAGATCACCCCGGTCCAGTTGGCACCAAATAGATCACACAGATCAAGGATGAGTGTAGGCTGCCTGGCAGTTGGTTGGTTGGCGACCACCTTCCCCTCTTTGTTTTTCAGCTCCCATACGTACAGAGAGGACACTTGGGGATGAGAGGCATGTGAGCTCGGGCAGTGGCAGAGGCAAAGCAGGAGCACACCGGGCAAAACACACACACAGGTTAGCAGGAGACCAAGCGGACCTTCAATGGGTCCGGGGTGGGTACGGCACACCATCTCCTCAGATTCTCTACTTCCAGGAGGTCCACCGTGGATTTCTTCAGGCTAGTGTGATGAATCCAGTGTTGCTTTCCGGTGACCTTAGCAGCAGTCGGCATGTTCAGGATCATGGTGTATGGTCCTTCCCACCGGGCCTCAAGATGGCCAGGATGCAACTTCTTCACCAGTACAGAATCACCAGGCTCAAACAAGGGGGCTTGATCTCGGCTTTCCTCCCTCCAGGTCCCAGGCTTTTTATCCCGGATGGTGGCTCTGGCCTTCCCTCCCAACACCTGCAAGGCCTGTAGGGACTTGAGGAGTCTGCCCCTTTGACACTTCAGCCAATTTTTCAGTCTCAACCCGGGGCACCAGGGTTGGCAGTTTACCATACACAATCTCAAATGGAGTAAATCCAGACACATATGGGGTATTCCTACTTTTAAGCAAAGCAAAGGGTAAAAGAGAAACCCAGTCCCCGCCGTCTCTATTTTTAACTTGGTTAAGCTTTCCTTAATAGTCCTATTCATTTTTTCTACTTGCCCCGAACTCTGGGGGCAGTAAAAGCAATGTAACTTCCATTTAATTTTTAAAATTTCTGCCAATTGTTGGGTGACCTTGGCAATGAATGCCAGGCCATTATCCGACCCCGGTGAATAAGGGAGCCTGAACCTAGGGATAATTTCGAAGACCAGTTGTTTCACCACTACCTGGGAAGTCTCTTTCTTAGAGGGGAAAGCTTCAGCCCATCCTGAAAAGGTATCTACCATAACTAAGAGATACTTATATCCTCCTCAAGCAGCAGGCATCTCGGTGAAGTCCAGTTCCCAATGTTCTCTGGGCTCCCCCCCACCACCACCTGGTTCCTGGTCCTTTCACTTGTACTGGGTTAGCGTTGACTCTAGCACACGTTGCACAGTGACCTGCCACACTCTGGGAGATCCTGTGCAAACCAATTATCAAATAAAATTTACTGATCAATTCAGCTAATTTGTTTCCCCCAAAATGGGTACCTTGATGCGTTTGAGAGACCATATGTCTTCCCAGTGGCTGAGGTAATAGAATCCTGTCATCCAGGAAGATGATCCATCCTTCCTTGTTGAGTTTCCCCCCAAGTCTCTGGCTCATCTCCTCTTCCTGTTTTGAGTACTCTGGTTTCTGTCCTTTAGTCATTTCTCCTGGTATAGGGGTAGCCACCACCAGCTGGGCCAGGGTCTCCACTAGTCTTTGGGCTGCTTCCCTGGCTGTCTGATCTGCCAACCTGTTGGTATGCATGAGACCCCTTCTGTTTCATTTGCTTTAAATCTCTCCTGCTTAACACTATTCTATTTACATAACCACTTCATTTTATTTATATAACCGCTGTTAACAAGCACCTCCCTCTAGGGCATTGGTTCAATCTTCACTGTTTTATGATATGTTTTTGCTCCACCACCCCCCTTGTCACACCCTGATCTTCTCCTTGTCACACTCTGATTGTCACCAGTCACTTTTCTCTCCACCCTCTCTATGTCACACCCTGTTTCCACCCTACTTGGCAAGTATATATAAAGACAGCATTGTGAGTTTTAGAGTACTTTACCTTGAGTTTAGCTTAGCTCGTCTTAGATTGTGCTGCATCCTGCATGAATAAAGAGATATTGCCTACAGCTCAACTATGAGTCCCTGGTCGTCTGTTACCTGCCCGTGAAGCTATCCCAGAAAAAACAACATAACCCGTTGAAAACAACATATGGCGCCTGAACAGGGACTGAAAAAAGCCCTGAAACTTGGACCGGCATCAACGTGGGACCCTACCCACCCATCGTCCAGATAAGTAAACATGGCTACCCATCCACCATGGCTTGCCTTTCTACTTATGAAGAGGTTTGCCAAAGCCTCTACTGTTTCATCATGAGACAGTTAGTCTGTCTCTGGAACATTTTACTCTGGGCCACATTTTGGTTCCCTGACCAGGAACTTTGGTTTCTTATGACCGGGATCATAGAGCTTGGGAGATGCACGGAGATTTCTCCTTGGACTTTCTGGATTCCCTCTCCCATGTTTCCTGAGGAAAAGGACTACATTTTGCTCCAGGCCACAGTTTGGTTCTTTATGACCGTGATCGTAGACCTTGGGATATGCATGGGTATTTCCCCTGGGACTTTCTGGACTTCTTCTCGAATGTTTCCCATGGAGAAGGACTACTCTAATTTGAAGAACATCCTCGAGTACCCTGGAAGTTCCCAAGTATGGAGACACGTGGTTAGTTCTACTCTCCTGATTGGATTCTTTCTTCGATGAGAAGACACTTTTAAAAATGGGTGCCTGAAGCAATCCAGCAGGAACAGTCAGAAACACCCTAAATGGAATTTCGAAGACCTTTTTGGACTAGGTCGCCCTCCGGGGATTCTTAATCCTACATGGTGAGATCTTGATAATCTGGTTCAAGTTGCATTTCATAAGAGAATGATTTGAATGACTGAATTTTTGTTTGACATTGACTTAAAAAAAAATGCTGGACGCAGCCATGATTTCTAGAGACATCCAGAAACAATCCAAAAAGTTGTTTTTTCCCTCCTTTGATTTCTCTTTTACGTCTTGACATGAATCTGAAACATTTAATCCTGAAAACTGTATGAGTTATGGGTGGGGCAGATAGTGCAATGATTATGTTAATTATTCCCATGCCTGAGGCTTTTAACTGTGGTTCTTCTGTTTACCTTTCCACATTTTATTGAGTTTAAACTGTTTCAACAACCTTAAAATCATACTAGAAAGGACTTCCGATTATAATGGAGTTATCAATTATAGTAAACTTTTAATCTGCTACAAGTTTTGTTTGACAAGTAAGTAAATTTCAGCTGTCAAGTCTTCACATGAAAAAGCTTCTACTCAAATGAAAATTTCTAGAAATCCATTTAGACCCCTGTTCTCTGACATCGCCCCCGGAAACCAATGATGAGACCTGGCACGACCTGAAAAAACAAATTCACAGACTCCAAAGATCACTCTCTACAGAAAAGCAGAATTCTGATGGCCGACATTCCCCATTGAGACAGACGTGCAGCGTTTCATCTTCTGGCATTTTCTTCTGTGGTCAGCTACTTTAGACTGACACCTCCATTGGACTTACTGGTGCACACTGCTGTGTTTCTCAAAGACTAACTTCAGCCAATTGCCTTGAGACTTTATAGACCATGTCCCCTCGCCTGCAGGCTCTGTCCCAGAGGCAGAAAACTCCCCCTCCTTATTAGGTTATGCCCACAGAGGCATGAAGCGCCCCAAGAGGCAAGAGATGCCCACAGAGGCAAGAAACGCCCTTTGAGGCAAGAGATGCCCCCCAGAAACATGAAGCATTCCCAGAGGCAAGAAACGCCCTTTCGCCTGCTAGGCCTTGCCCTTTGAGGCAAGAAAAGCTCCACTTGGCATCACACTGGTTATTGCTGCTTGCCTATTTTGTTTTCCATGTCATATGCCAGTTCTTTTGAAAACGCCTGTACAATATACATTTCTGTTCACCCCGCAATGGCCATTAGTTAAAAAAAAAGAAAAAATTGTTGGTATGCATGAGACCCCTTCTGTTTCATTTGGTTTAAATCCCCCCTGCTTAACACTATTCTATTTACATAACCACTTCATTCTATTTATATAACCGCTGTTAACAAGCACCTCCCTCCAGGGCATTGGTTCAATCCCCACTGTTTCATGATATGTTTTTGCTCCACCCCCCCCCTTGTCACACCCTGATCTTCTCCTTGTCACACTCTGATTGTCACCAGTCACTTTTCTCTCCACCCTCTCTATGTCACACCCTGTTTCCACCCTACTTGGCAAGTATATATAAAGACAGCATTGTGAGTTTTAGAGTACTTTACCTTGAGTTTAGCTTAGCTCGTCTTAGATTGTGCTACGTCCTGCATGAATAAAGAGATACTGCCTACAGCTCAACTATGAGTCCCTGGTCGTCTGTTACCTGCCCGTGAAGCTAGCCCAGAAAAAACAACATAACCCGTCAAAAACAACACCAACCGATTGCCTCGCGAGACTTCTGAATCATCTTTCTGGTGTCCCCTACAGTGGATGACAGCAACCTTCTCTGGCCCCCAAACAGCTGCTAGCAGGGCCAGTATTTCCTGGGCATGCTTGATAGCTTTCCCTCCAGCTGTCAGCAGTCCTCTCTCTTGATAAAGAGCCCCATGGACATGGACAGTGGCAAAAGCATACCTGCTGTCAGTGTACACATTTATCTTCTTCCCTGGTCCCCACTTGAGTGCTTGAATGAGTGCTATCTCATAGGGAGACCTAGAGTGAGGGCACTTACCAGGGACTTCTTCAGTGCCCGGAAAACCCTTTCCTCCATCTCAGTCCATTTCAAAGGAGTGTCGCCTCTGCCGGTGGCGGTGTAGAGGGGCTTTGCTAGTTCAGCGAACCCTGGGATCCATAACCTACAATAGCCTACCACCCCCAGGAATTCCCTGACCTGTCTCTTGATAGTGGGGGTTGGGATCTTTAGGATAGCCTGGATTCTTCCATCATACAGGGCCTGTCGCCCCTCTTTAATCTGGTAGCCCAGGTAGGTTACTTCTTGGGTACAAAGCTGAGCCTTTTTGGCTGATACCCGGTACCCCAAGTTCCCCAGTACCTCGAGCAGGTCTCTGGTTGCCGTTTCGCAGTCCTCACGAGATGAGGCAGTGATCATCAGGTCATCCACATATTTTAGGAGGCTGCACTCGGGATGCTCACCTCGGAAGGTCAGTAGGTCCTTGCTCAGTGCTTCATCAAACAAAGTAGGAGATTTTTAAAATCCTTGGGGAAGTCGGGTCCAAGTCAGCTGTCCTGACTCACCTTCCTTGGGGTCTTTCCATTCAAAGGCAAAGATAGGTTGGCTCTGTGGGGTCAAGGGGAGGCTGAAAAAGGCATCCTTCAAATCTAGGATGCTATACCAGGTCCGATCAGGCAGCAAAAGACTGAGGAGAGTATAAGGGTTGGGAACTGTAGGATGAATGGTCTCTACTCTCTTATTTACCACTCGAAGGTCTTGCACTGGTCTGAAGTCATTCGTTCCAGGCTTTCGGACTGGGAGAAGGGGTGTATTCCAAGCCGACTTGCAGGGCACCAAGATACTGGCCTCCTTTAGGCATCTAATATGGTTCCTGATACCATACTGGGCTTCCCGACTCATGGGATACTGCCGGACACGGACTGAGGTGGCATCGCTAACCAATTGAACTATTATGGGGGTCACATGCTTAGCCAATCCTGGGGGGTTTGTCTCAGCCCAAACTCTTGGGATCTCCCACTTCCACCTTGTTAATAGGTCCTGATTGCCTGCATCCTGTGGTGCTTCATAGAGACGATATTCTTCCCTTGCTGGCATGGTGAGCAAAATCCAGCCACCTGCTTGTAATATTGGCCCTTCATTTGTCTCAAAGGAAATGGTGGCCTGTAGCTTATGAAGGAGATTCCTACCTAACAGTGGCTCAGGGCACTCGGGGATCACCAGGAAAGAGTGAGTAATAGTCTTCGGGCCAGGGCCGGCGAATCTTCCTATGGACTTTGGGTAATTCCTTGCTTCCCCAGTGGCTCCTATAATTTTAACCTTATCCTTTCCAGTGGGTCCAATTGGTTGCTGAAGTACTGAGTGGGTGGCCCCGGTATCCACCAAAAAATCAATTACCTTTCCCCATACTGAGAGTTTTACCCTAGGCTCCCCGGGGCCTAAAACTAAGAGGGGGGCTTCCTCCTCCATCTTCTTTCCCTCCTCTTCTTTTCCTTTTGGACATTCCTTCCTCCAGTGCCCTTCTTCCTTGCATAGGGCACAATGATTCTTTCTCAGTCCTCTTAGGGGCTTACCTTTTCCCCTTATATGCCCTTTTTCTTTTGCATACCTCCCTCTTTCCTCTCTAATTCCTGTTTCCTTAGCCAAAAGGACCTGCACCATCTTCTTATTCAGTTCCAGAGTGTCTTTAGCAGGGTCCTCTCTATTATCAAAAACCTTCTGGGCTACAGCCAACAGCTCAGAGACAGACTTCCCCTCAAAACCCTCTAACTTCTGCAACTTCTTCCTAATATCTGGGGCGGACTGGGCCACAGACTGGAGGGCGACTGTCTGCACATTCTCAGGGGCCTTGGGATCTATGGGTTTCCAGGTTCAATATACCTGGTACAACCTTTCCAAGAAGGCAGTCGGACTCCCATCTGTACCCTGCTTACATTCGGTCACTTTAGACAGATTGGTAGGTTTCTGACCTGCAGCTCGGATACCCCTTAATAGAGTCTGGCGGTACATGGTGAGGGCCTCGTATCTGGTGCTTGTGTTGGGGTCCCACTTAGGTCGGGATTGGGGGAATACCTCCTCCACCACGTCCTGGTGAGTGGTAGGTTCTCCCCTTTTATCCAGGACCTGCTTCTTTCCCTCTATTTTAATTCTTTCCCTTTCCTCTAGAGTGAATAAGGTACTCAGCAGCTGTTGACAATCATCCCAAGTTGGTTGATGAGTGTACAAAACTGACTCGAGTAGGGTTGCCACCCCCTCTGGGTCTACAGAGAAAGGAGGGTTTTGGTTCTTCCAATTATACAAGTCAGAGGTGCTAGATGGGACATAAGTCCTGAAGGGCCATCCTGACGCATCTAACTCCCCCACCTCCCGCAAAGGAAAAGTCCCAACCAGCATAGACCCTGAACTGAATGTAGTTCCCGTTCAGGTGTGAGGTGGGCTCAGGACCCCTGAGGGAAACCCAGAAGTGGAATCGGGTTCAGGAGTGGTAGCCTTGGAAGTGCCAGCGTAATGTGGGGGATCCTCATCCCTCCTCTTCCTCAGTTGTGGGGGGGATTCGGGATTAGTGGGGAGGACAGGAGCTATGGGCTTTCTAAGAAAACTCTTCCCCCTCTTGCCCTCAACTACCAACACTCTCAACCTGATCTTGACCTTCTTCTTTCCTCTGGGGTCTCCCTGACATTCCTGTACATACTTTGGTTTATCATAAGCAATACTCATCCAGATCTCAATATATTGCATTTTATCAGGGTGCCCGGGATCGCCAAAGATCACATCGTGCACCACTGCACAATTTCCTAGGTTGAGACTTCCCCTCTCAGGCCAACCGACCTCAAAGGTTGGCCATTCCCTCTCACAGAACTTCCTCAGTGTGAAGACATCCACCTGGGCTCCAAACCCAGTGGCTCTCCTAGAAAAATCTGAAAATTTTTTAGTCAAACATTCAAGGGGGGGTGAGTGAGCTGGTTTTTGACTGACTGTGTCCCATCTCCTTGTCAAAGTGGAACAGAAGGGAGACAAACACTGCAACGAGAATCACAGCTATTAGACCAAGGATTTCTCTCACTCTTCCTTGTACTCACTGGCCAGCACACCATACACTCTCACACGTTCTCACTCTCCACCGTTTTTCCTACTGACCCAAAGGGTGTCCACCTGGGACCTTCTCCCTTATCTAGGCTGCGTGGAGTTTCTATAAATGAGGACTCCAGTTTTCCTACCCAAGAGTTCCTTTTAGAGCCTGTTGGCGTCTGGACACAGAAAGAGACAAACAGTGAGTGTTAGAAAAAGAACTGACATCCGATGGATGTCAGACAATCAACTATGCTCACCTGGCCATGCCCCTCGCGGGACCTTAAGGAGTCTTAGCTTAGGAGTAGCTGTATAAACCCCGGCCTCAGTCTCAGTAGGCTGAGAATCTCCACTGAGCTGAAACGACTCCATGGACACGCAGGTTGGAGCCCAATCAGGCCCCGTAGTCTTTCAACCATGAGGCACGCGACATGCACACTAGCATTCACATCAAACCATTCACTCAGTCAAGGGAGGGCGATTACCTGTCCGGCCGCCGCTACTAAGGCATCACGAGTTAGGCCTTCAGGAGTCACCAGACAGTAGCTCCGGCCAGACCCGTCAGTTGCACTAACAAGGTCAACCTTTTCACGAATTGCCAAAGAGGAGAGACAGAGAGAAGACAGATATGACGAGTGGCTGAGACAGAACTAATATTCGGATTGTCGGACCCTTTTGCAGATCCTTAGGGTGAGGACCCTGTTTCAGATCCAATTATCACCCAACTCGAATATCCTGGGCTGTTGGACCCTGTTTCAGATCCTTAGGGTGTGGACCCTGTTTCAGATCCAGTTATCACCCAACCCAGCCTGGCACTGGAAGTCGTCACTTCCTAGTGCCGCGATCTGGGATTTCAATACGGTGTCCTGCAGTCCTCAGATCCCCTGGCCCCGCAGGGACACCTGAACAGTACCATACAAAAAAAGAAAAGACAAACAGAAAAAAACAGGCCTGTCTTACCAGCACCGGGCTTCCGAGGCTGCTTAGGGTTTGGACCCGGGATGGGGCATCCTCAGGGATCTCCATCCGAGGAGATCTCGCTGGAGCCTCCAAATGTTCGTGAGCAAAATCAAACCACCATCCGCTGCAAGGAAGGAAAAGATTTTATTAACAAATTTGAATCCGGGCCGAGTGGCAACTGACAGCAGTCCACCAGCTTGACCCAGAACAAAACTCACCAGCTTGACCCAGAACAGAACTCAAACCACACAATTTATAGGAATTCAGACTACACTCAGGGAGGGGGAACACATCACCTTATCAGCCTATATCCAATAACATGCTATAGAAAATGCAAAATCCAATCATTTCAAACTTAGCAAAATCATGATCCATTCAAAGCCAAGCATGAGCTAGTTCTAAACATCACACCATGAACCAGACCAATAGGACCCGGCCACAGTGGGGGTCGCTACATTCTTTTGCTATCTTCTGGGACCACCCGACCATCTGTTTGCAATTTATCCGGCCATCTGCTGTAACTATTCGGTAACAGCATTCCTCAAACCCTATACAAAGGCCCTGATAAGGCTTGCCAGGTGCAGGGTCTTTCAAGCAGCTTGCAAAATAACTGATGGCCTTCACTGATTAGGTCCTGTTTGTCAAGGGGAAAAGGGCAAGAAATTTTCCACCTCACTGGGCAGGAGGGCAAAAAGCAACTATACTTAAAACTGCCTCTAACATCTTGTACATATATTGATGCACAAGTGTTTATAAATTAATACCCATGATGAAATAGAAGTATTATTTTGACCAAATGAACTCTTAAACAGTAGGACAAAGCACACTGAAACTTTTATAAAGATATTTATATTTACTGCAATATACAAAATTTATGTGAACTAAACACTAAACTTGGCCTTGAGCAGAATCCCCAAATTTTTTCAGCAATTTTTTTTTCATTCCATTTATTTGTAAAATATGGGCTGACTATGTGAACATTTTTTTAAACTGATATTTACATTTTCCAGGCAGGTACTCTCTCTAATCCAGTAGTGACTGTGGGGCTTCTATTGAGCAATGATTATTCTGTTGATCTGTGAAAGTTCACAAGGGCTAATGGTTTGACAACATGGGGATTGAGACACTTTGATTCTCCTAGATGATAATCAACAGTGAAATCATAAAATTCCAAGTAAGTAACCTAAGTGAAGCAAGCAGCTAAATTCAAAGTATTCTCTTATGCCTTACACAGGAAGTGGAATAATGTATGAGGTTTATTTGGAAGATCAAAGGAGCAAAGTGGTATTATTACTACCATCCTGAAAGAAAGCCTGCCATCTTTTTGCATGCTGTGAAGCCTTTTCTATTCCAAACACAGTTCACTAAACATTCATGAAGTATTCCTTAAGGGATTTTGTTTTTGTGGATTTACCTTTTTCTGTTTTTAGAGTAGATAGTAGCATGCTGTTGATGAAACACTTGAGCTCCTGCTGCTTAAACTGGTAGGTTCTGTTCGAGTGAAATAATGTTCTGTGATTTGTTCTGACTGCTGCTGAAATATACAGGAAAGTGGTCTAATATACTTAGAGAATTGTTCTTCTATGACTTAAGTCTAAAGGATAGGAGGATGTTTCTCTTCTTTCCTTGTGGGAGGTTGAGCTGCTAGTTTCATCTATTAGGACTTTCACCCTTTAAAAGAATAAAGTAAGGATCTATATCTTATCCCATGGGACAACCATATGCTAATCTAATAAATGGTTTTCTAGGAGGACCTGGGGGACACAGATACTGCTGTAGCATGCCAGAACACATGTTACCCAGGCACACGTTTTCCATAATATTGGGGAAAGAAATGTTGCATAGGGAAATGGGAGTGGTAACAGGTGTGGGTGTGGCTTAGAAAGGAAATGAAGGCAGGGCTTGGAAGTTGATGTAAACTGGTGTTATGAGCACTGGTTTCTTGCTATCTCTGTGAAGGTGGGGCTTCAACATCTGAGTAAATGGCTCTCTTGCTCCGTCTCCCTTTCTCTCTCTCTCTCACTGTCCATGTGTACTCCAACATGTATGTGTTCCCAATTTTCCAGAATAAAGTTTAAAATTCCTGAAAATAATGCTTTCTCCTCAATTCTTTGTCAGGTTTATGTGTAATGGAGCTTTAAAGCTGTGGGTAGTGAACTTGGTCATACTTCCCTAATCCAATATCAATTCATTGTACTTCAACAATTTGATTCTACACTGAATTTGTTGGAATAAAGGGTCAATTATCTGTTATAAGCAGACAGTGTACATCACATATTGCTACTCTTACAACATATTTACACTTTGGGGCATAATCTTTTAAGATAATTGTTGTGTTCCCTCTGGCCCATATTCCCATTTCCAACCATTATTAGTACATTTTTCTTATGATGACATGCCATTTCATGGGCAATATCTCATTTTGAAGATACACCCTCCATATTCTTCAATAAAACATTCTGTAGTTTGTATTTATATGCCTTCTAGGCACCTAGTAATTGCCCCAAGATTATAACTTTCCATACTATAAGTTGAGATGATTTTCTTTGCTTCCAATGAGCTAACAGTGTGGATATGAAGTCAAAAATTTTAATTGATCAGAACTATAGTGCTGCATATTTTGGTAATGGAATTATGTTTGTGTAAAAAAGCTCATGATTGGTTTTTGCTTTCATATCACTGTCATGACAGGCTATATGCAAATGTCTATACTTGGGACTATTTTAAATTAAATAAATATATATTACTATAATATATTGTACATATTACATAGGTTAGAAATTTTGATGTTGTATTATTAACCAATTTATACTCCAATTGATTAGATTGAATTGAATGAAAATTCAAATGCTAGGTTAGGGAGTTCCTTTATTTTTTTTAACTAGATACAAATGATGATTACCTCAGTAGACAAATACTTTGATATGTTAGCTACCAGATGTTGATATAAAATGTGGCTAAATTTTATGGAATTTCTTACTGGATGAAATTAATGGTTTATAGTAAATACAGCTGTTGATATATGTGTAACATTTCAACTTAAATCTATGGAGGATAATGAGTTGAGAATAGACCTGAGAAGAGAGTAAATAAATCATTGTTACATGGTTGTGTCTGTGCAAATATCCATAAATGTGATATTCACTAGAGGAAAAATCCTTTTTCAGCATTTCTTGAAGTTATACTTTTCTATCTAAAAGATTACCTATATCTTCTTATCTTTGGTATTTATTGCATGCCATCATTTTCCTTTGTAGTTTTTTGTTCAATTTTTTTGTTGTTGTTTCTAGGGTTATTGCTGGGGCTCAGTGCCAGCACTATGAATCCACTGCTCTTGAAGGCTATTTTTCCCATTGTGTTGCCCTTGTTGTGGTTTTTATTGTTATTGTTGTTACAGCTGTTGTTGTTTTATAGGACAGAGAGAAATGGAGAGAGGGAAACAGAGAGGAAGAGAAAGATAAACACCTACAGACTTGCTTCACCACTTGGGAAGCGAACTCCCTGCAGGTAGGGAGCTGGGGGCTCAAACTAGGAGCCTTACACGTGTCCTTACACTTTGCAACATGTGTACCTAACCTTCTGAGCTACCAAACAGCCTCCTGTTCAAATGTTTTTTTTATTTTGAAACTTAATAATGAGGAGGATTGACTTGATACTGAGATTACAAATATTAAAAACAGGTTTTATTGTAAATCTAAACTTGCACTCTAAATCATGGAACACATTTCAAGATATAAGTTCTAACTCACACCTACCCAAAGCACTTTTAGTTAAGGATCATCTATTTGTAATGTTCTCTAGTTCATTGTTACCTGACAATGGCTAGTACATTTCTTTTCTGAAAAAGTGTTCTTTCATCAGTTTGTTGCTTTACTGAATTAATGTCTTTCAAAGAAGCCATTGGAACACTTTCTTAGAAGGAAACATAGCATATGAGAAGAAATTGTTGTTGATCTGGATATTAAAAAATTTCCCTCCCCATCTGCCACTTCTCTGTTTAAAAATACAGGGTGGGTCAATCTTAGAGGAGGAGAAGATATAAACAAGAACAAATGTAAGAGAAAATTTTAAACTACTTTTTCCCAAATAGACATTGTATTTTTTATATTATTATTATTTTTTATTTAATAAAGGATTAATTTACAAAACCATAGGGTAGGAGTGGTACAACTCCACACAATTCCTACCACCCAATCTTCATATCCCACCCCCTCCCCTGATAGCTTTCCCATTCTCTATCCCTCTGGGAGCATGGACCCAGGATCATTGTGGGTTGCAGAAGGTGGAAGGTCTGGCTTCTGTAATTGCTTCCCCACTGAACATGGGCGTTGACTGGTCTGTAGTTTTCCTTTTCTGTTCTGTCCCTATCAGCTTTTGGTATCAGGGTGATGTTGGCTTCATAGGAGTTGGGAGGATTCCTGTTTCTTAAATCTTATGGAAAAGCTTAAGAAGTATGGGTACTAACTGTTTCCTGAAAGTTTTGTAGAATTCTTTTGTGAAGCCATCTGGTCCAGGACTTTTGTTGTTGGGGAGATTCTTAATAATGGTTTCAATTTCTTTGTCTGTGACTGGTGCATTTCGATTTTGTAGTTCTTCTTGGTTCAGTTTTGGAAGGGCATATGCTTCTAGGGATTGTTCCATTTCTTCCAGATTCTCTAGCTTGGTGGCATATAGTTCTTTATAGAAGTTTCGCAGGATTCTCTGGATTTCTGTGGTGTCAGTTGTGATATCTCCTCCATTGTTTACAATTCTATTAATGAGTCTTCTCTCTTTTTTGTTTGGTGAGTCTGGCTAGGGGTTTGTCAATTTTGTTTAATCTTTCAAAGAACCAACATTTGGCTTCTTTTGTATGGTTCTTTTATTTTCGATGTTGTTTATTTCTGCTCTTACTTTAGTGATTTCTGTCCTTCTGGTTGCTTGAGGGTTCCTTTGTTCCTCTTCCTCTAAGTCCTTGAGGTGTGCAGTAAGGTCGTTCATCTGAGCTTCTTCTTGGTGTTTAATATGTGATTGTATGGCTATAAGTTTCCCTCTCAGTACTGCTTCAGCTGTGTCCCAAATATTTTGATAGGTTGTGTCTTCATTTTCATTAGTTTCCAGAAACATTTGAATTTCCTGCTTGAATGAATCTCTGACCCAGTGGTTCTTAAGGAGTATGTTGTTTAGTTTCCAAATTCTGTGTCTTTTAATAATTGTCTGTTGGTTGTTAAATGTTAGTTTTACTCCACTGTGGTCTGAGAAGATACTTGGGATGATTTCAATGCTCTTGAATTTATTGATGCTGTCTTTGTGGCCTAACTTGTGGTTTATCCTTGAGTATGTGTTATGTGGATTTGAAAAGAAGGTGTATTCCGGTATTTTGGGGTGAAGGATTCTGAAAATGTCCAAGAGGTCTATTCTGTCAATCTCTTCATTCAATTCTCTTGTCTCTTTATTGGTTCTCTGCTTTGTTGATCTGTCTAAGTGTGAGAGTGGGGTATTGAAGTCTCCCACTATTATTGTATTACTATTGTTGTATTTTTGAAATTCTTTCAGTAAGTGCTTGACGTATTTAGATGGTCCCTTGTTGGGTGCATAGATGTTAATAATTGTTAAGTCTTCTTGGCTGATTGATCCTCTAATCATTATATAATGTCCTTGCCTATTTTTTATTACTTTATTTAGTTTAAGATCTATTGTGTCTGAGATGAGAATGGCTGTTCCTGCCCTTTTTTGTGGACCGTTAGCCTGTATGATAGTTTTCCATCCTTTCACTTTAAGTCTGTGTTTATCTTGTTGTGACAGATGGGATTCTTACAAGCATCATATGGTTGGATTATGTTTTCTGATCCATCCCCCAACTCTGTGCCTTTTGATGGGTGAGTTTAAGCCATTGACGTTTATTGATATTATGGATTTAATGTATTGTAGTGCCATTGTTCAGAAAATTTTTTTGTTTGCTCTGATATATTGCTAGTATTATAGTGATGTTCTTGTTTATAAGAGGTCTTTTAGAACCTCTTTCAGGGCCAGTTTGGTGATGGTTGCCTCCTTTAACTGTTGTTTGCTAAGAAGGTTTTGATCCTTCCATCTAATTTGAATGAAAGTCTACTAGGATATATTATCCTTGGTTGAACCCCTTTTTCATTCAGGGCTCAATGGATATCTTGCCATTCTCTTCTGTCTTTAGAGTTTGAGTGGAGAAGTCTGCAGATAATCTTATGGGTTTTCCCTTGTATGTGACTTTTTGTTTCTCTCTTGCAACCTTTAGGATCCTTTCTTTATCCTTACTTCTTCTTATTGTGACTATGATGTGTCTTGGTGTCTTCAGGTCTGGGTTGATTCTGTTTGGTACTCTCTGGGCCTCTTGAATCTTGATGTCCTTTCTGTTATTCATGTCTGAGAAGTTTTCTTCTATTATTTCCTCTAGAATGTTTGCTTCCCCTTCCTCTCTTTCTTCCTCTGGCAGGCCAATTTTACAAATGTTACTTCTTTTGAGATCATCCCATATGTCTCTGTTGTTGTTTTCATTGTCTCTCAGTCTTTTTTTAAGCTCTTTCACCTCTTTCTTCGTTTTCTCTAACTCATCCTCTGTCTGACTAATTCTGTTTTCTGCTTCTGTTAGTCTACTTTCCCTTGCCTCAGCTTCTTTCTTCATTACAGCGATTTCAGCTTTCAGTTCTCTAATTGCCTCAAGATAATCAGTATTTTCCTTGGGGGTCTCAACTGTTTTTTCCCTAATACTGCCATTCCTTTCCTCCAATGTTGTTTTCATTTAATTTCCAGAAGATGTGGTCAGAACTCAAGCCACTAGCAGCTTCTCAGTCCACCATCTTCCGGGAACCTCACAAATAGACATTTTAAAAACTGTGTTTTCCTACTCTGATTCCACAGTAAGTTTTCTTCGGTTACCTTCTAACCACAGTTCCTTCAGGATTCAGAACACATTGTAGCCTGATTACTTAGTTGCAATATTTGGTAGATGGCATTTGTAGTAACTGCACTGTAGACTTCTAGGAACTACAATGCCAATTAGCAATGGTCAGAATGAGTCATAGCAAATTGTTTCCACTGGGTATTTTGCTCAGTATCATGACCAGATTCATTTTCAGAAGTGAATTTTCTACTTTAAACAAAAAAGAAAAAAAAAGCTTCTTGAATTGTATACCACCAAAGTCCTGCTTAATCCTATAGAGGAAAAATGTCTCCTTATTTGGCCTCCCTTATCCACATTTCTTTCTCAGGATCTTCTAAAACATATTGCTAAAATTGTAATCCAGTACAGAACTAAAAACAAAAATAATATGTGTTCACATCTTACAACTTTCATTGTATTTTTTTATTTTACTATTACCTATGCTTTTAACGGTGCTATTTACATTTTAATATATTTGTATGACAGAAATTCTACATAGTATGTTGGTGAACATCTTTTCTTGATTCTATATTTTATGACATCTCATTAGTAGCCCACAATTAGCTATAGTTGACCAAGTGCAACAAATCAGGCTTTGATTTATTGTTTTGATGATTGAATGAACTTAGTAAATATTTTATTAAAGCTGGAAGTGTGTGATATGATTTTATTAGGAGTAGTAAAACATGGAAGAGTAATTTATCTATCATTTATGAGCAGTTGTCGTTCTTACACAATCTTGGATTAACTTAAGTTTAACTAGTTGAAATAAGAGAAAGTATCAATTAGCATTTCTATATTTGCCTTTTTTCTCTTCTGTCAGGAAATTGTGAGGATGTGGTTGAGCTTGGCAGGTCTTGACCTGAGGAGTGCATCTATCCTGTCAATTTCTTTCTCTACCAAGAGGTTGAGCAAGGAGGCACAGGAGTAACCCCAAAGGTGTGCCTCATTTTATCAGACTCTCTGCCTCACAAAGCACCCACATTCCTGATAATGGCCATTAGTTAAAAAGAAATGGGGAGATGTCGGGAAATTGTGAGGAGCCTCACAAAGCACCCTGCATTCCTGATACTATGGCCTATCTACATAATCATTGTTTTGCCTGAAAGATCCCCACCCATTCCATTCCTTTGATCTATCTTCTTTCTACCCTCAAGACCCTCCCTGCCTCTAGGGTATTATTAATTCTACTAGTTAAAACCCTCACAACAGTTTCTAAGGAAGTTTTTGCCTTCCCAGCCCCCTTTTGCCTTTCTCCGCCCCTTTCCTAGTAATTTCCCTTTCTGACTTGCCACTTCCAAGTCTGCCCTTTAAAAAGCCTGGGCTTTCTGATCAATAAATACATTTCATTGCCTCGTGCCACATGTTTGGTTCCTGAGTCCTTTCCCTCAGTCATCTCCCTTGTGTCAGTGAGTGAGTAGCAGCCCAGGGTGGCTCCAGTCAAGTTCTCTCCAAGCCAGAGAGTACTCACCTGGGAAGAGGCACCCCCATGCAAGCCCAGCACTCCTCCATGGTTATCTCTGGAGCTCCATACCTGAATAATTCTACTGTTACAGATAGGCTTTTTTCTTTTCTTTTCAGAAGAAAAGAAGAGAAACACCTCAGCTTTGCTCCACTACTCATGAATCTTCCCCAGTTCATGAGTACAGGTGCTTAC
Source organism: Erinaceus europaeus (assembly GCF_950295315.1). Classification (NCBI taxonomy): domain Eukaryota; kingdom Metazoa; phylum Chordata; class Mammalia; order Eulipotyphla; family Erinaceidae; genus Erinaceus; species Erinaceus europaeus. Next base: position 77,800,502 of record NC_080169.1, read on the forward strand.
ATTTGGAGATCAAGGGCTTACACATCATAAATTGGGCCCTCTACTGAGAAGCAGTATTTTACAAGAAAATACTGCTATCTCTCTTCATTCTCTTTTAAATCCTTTATTATCTTCTTAAAGTAGATAGTATACTCCCTTTAACAAAGCAAATAATACCCAGAAGAGTTTTGGAGCAATAACAATGCTTAAACAGTTTATACAGAATGCAGTTATAGTATGATTCAGTTCAAGGCCAACTCCTTCTTAGCAATCTAACATTTATCAGTTATAAATTCATTTAAGTCACTTTTGGTACACTTTTACATCAGTATGCTCCTCCATGAAAGAAAAGTGATGCCAGCTATTTATTTCTCCTCAGAATAAATGTGAAAACCATTTATAAAACTTAAAATGTTAAAGTAATAATTATCTACTGAAGAATTAGAAGATAACATTTCATTTTAAAAAATTAATATTTTGAATCTGATTTTGGTGCCTAGAAAATTAACTTTCGACATACTATCTGACAAATAGGATGGGAATTTCATTTTTCCTTGGGAAATCTTTTTATTTAAAAATTCTACATGTTTTTTTGGTCTGTGATTCCTTGAAAACCTCCAGATTTTTTTATTTAAATGCTATAATTCTTTTTTCCCTATAGTATGTAGTCATAAAAATGTTTATCAATTCTGTCTGCCTGAGATTTGTCAGTGTAGCATGTCCTGGAAACAGCATATGACCAGTGGACTCTGGGAAAGCAGCCAAAAGCTAAAAACCAGCACATGAGTGAAATGAAAGACAAGTAAATTTGCCTATTTAATAAGTCACCAAGATGTTTTTTAAACCATGTTTTTACTAACTAACTTAGATAATTAAGTGATTTTGGAAAACATAAATACATTTTAATACCCCTGGTATCTAGACATTATGTTGATGAACAGATAATGGAAAATTTTGTCCTATTTCTGTCTCCCAATGCCAAAGTACTTGTAGAAGATGACATTTTCTATTACAATTCTGAGTGCTTATAGGTCCTAATTCTGCTAAGTAATTATACTATCTACCATGACATTAAGATTCACTGCATGAGATAATGTCATGATATGGAATTAATCAAATCTGAACAAAAATGTCATTAGAAAGTTACAGTATTTCACTGGCACCAAACTAGCACAATATAGCAAGAATTACGATGTCCCATTGTGACATAATATATTCCAAAATTCAGTCATTAATTTCTACACACTAGGGATTACTAATTATTAGGGTGGTTAATTACTTTTTCTTAAGTTGTTTAATAGTTTAAGACCATTCTCCACTGGTTTTACACTCTGTTACCTACTTTTAGCTCTTTGATGGGAAAGACTTGATATGTGACATTCTTAACATTTGCTTGAACTTCATCTTAATTATTATTTGATTTGAGCTAATTTAGTAAAGATACAGATGATGTAATAGTCAACAGATATTTATTAAATTCATCCTGTGTAAGGAATTATATGTACGTATAATGAAAAAATTTTCACAGCAAAAGAAATCAACTTCCTAGTACACTGGAACCATGGTCACTCTCTCTGGGAAGTTTTTTTTTAATTTCTTTTTTGGGTGATTAATGTTTTACATTCAACAGTAAATATAATAGTTTGTACATGCATACCATTTCTCAGTTTTCCATATAACAATACAACCCCCACTAGGTCCTCTGTCATCCTTCTTGGACCTGTATTTCCTCCACCCCAGAGTCTTTTACTTTGGTGCAATATGCCAAGTTTTAATGACCTCACTTGCCACAGTCTCTGACCAGAGCAGACCATATTAAGTCTTCATGTGAATATGGACTTCAAAGAATTTTAGATTATATGAGTATGAAACATAGTTCATGTCCATATAGATGTTGAATGTCTCTTTAATCTTGACAGATTGTTCCATTTGCTGATGTAAATCTAAATAGTGATATTGTCTTATTTTATTTTAAGTGCTATACTCCAATACAGTCCTAAACTTGTTTTGTCATGAATCAGGGATACAAGGCTTCTTCACCTGTATTAGTCAGGGTTCTCTACGTCATCTAGCAAACATTCTTAAGATTGCATTGATTTGATATTACTTGAAGTTATTTTCTGCTTGTGTCACATAATTCTTATAAATAACTGCCATTTATGCTCCATGTCTTCTGTTAGGGTCTGTGTTTGACAGAGTATCCATCATAACTCTATGACCTTCCTCATAGGAAGAAGAGTAATGATATAGTATAGTATAATTGCTTTTTCCACAAGGGTACAACATCAACATTTATCTCAAATGAACATGAATAAAATATTTGTCCAAAAGTAATGACTATTAACAATCTTTGTCAAGAGTAAGTCTTTCTTGAACATTGGTATAGTAATTTCTGCTCTGTGTAGTTATATTCAACTAAAATTCTATACAACCTTTGAATTTTATTAAGTAAAATCAACTAAACATTTTGCATGACATAATCCATCTGAAATGTTTTAGTTCTCTTGTTATATGCTAGTGAATTTTGAAGTACTTATGTAAAACGGATTAAAAAAACATAATTTTGTAATAATGTTCCCAAGTACAATGAAAGAATTAAAATCATAGCTTTTTAATGATATCTCAACCAGAGTCAATTTCAAAGCAATTACAAAATAAATATAGCCCCTGTGAATTAATAACAAATGAAACAAAAAAGGAGAAAGAAATAGAACTTCTAGGTAACAAGGAGGAGGCTGGCAGTTGAAAATTGTCAGCCCCCCAAAGAACAAGATGGGCAGAGCCTCTTTTATAAAGTACCAATCCTATTTATGATTGTCCTGCCCTCAAATACTTCCCCAAAACTTTACCAACTATAGCACTGAATAGTATAATTTCATCCTATAAATTGGCAGAGTGGAGGCTGGGGGGATACACAGAGTCTGACTATAGCAGTCAGAAAGTCAGAAAACATGCTAGCAAGTTTTTGTGCTGTTCTTGTTTAGTTTAGTTTAGTTATTCATTTACCACCAGGACTTCACTAGAGTTCCCACTTTACAATATTCTACTGCTCCCAACTGAGTCTTTTTTCTGTCCTGAGATCACATGGGAGATCTTCACATGCCATACATCAGACAAGAGACTAATAACCAAAATATACAAAGAGATCAGCAAACTAAGCAACAAAAAAGCAAATGACTCCATCCAAAAATGGGCAGAGGAGATGAACAGAGCATTCACTGCAGAAGAGACCCGAAAGGCTAACAAACATGAAAAATTGCTCCAGGTCACTGATTGTCAGAGGAATGCAAATAAAGACAACATTGAGATACCACCTCACCCCTGTGAGAATGGCAAACATAAAAAAGGACAGCAGCAACAAATACTGGAGAGGTTGTGGGAACAGAGGAACCCTTCTGCATTGCTGGTGGGAATGTAAATTGATCCAACCTCTGTAGAGAGCAGTCTGGAGAACTCTTACAAGGCTAGACATGGACCTTCCATATGATCCAGTAATTCCTCTCTTAGGGATATACCCTAAAGACTCCGTAACACTCAACCAAAAAAATATGTGTACATCTATGTACATAACAATGCAATTTGTAATAGCTACACCTTTCTTTTTTACCTAATCATTATTAATTCCCTCTAAATATCATATATCCTTAGCTCTGTAAATTTAGTCAGTTACATTTTTATTTAGTCAGTTAGGAGACATTAACAAAACCATAGAATAAAAGGGGGTACAATTCTGCACAATTCCCATAACCCGATCTCCATATCCCATCCCCTCCCCTGATAGCCTTCCCATTCTCTATCTCTCTGGGAGTATGGATCCAGAGTCATTGTGGATTGCAGAGGGTGGAAGGTCTGGCTGCTGTAATTGCTTCCCTGCTGAACATAGGCATTGACTGGTCGATCCATGCTCCCAGTCTGCCTCTCTCTTTCCCTAGTGGGGAAGCTCTGGGGAAGCAGAGCTCCAGTACACATTGATGGGGTCGTCTATCCAGGGAAGTCTGGTCAGCATCTTGCTGGCATCCAGAACCTGGTGGCTGAAAAGAGAGTTAACATACAAAGCCAAACAAATTGTTGAACAATCGTGGACCTAATGACTGGAATAGAGCAGATGAGGCATTGGGGGGTATTCCCTGCATGCTCTTATGTACTTCTGCTTTCAGGTATATATTTTTCCCTAGTTTATGGGCACGTGTGAACCTATGCTCTATCTCAGGGGACCTGGACTATATCTAGGTTTGGGGACTTTATTGCGGAGTGGACCACCTGGAATGGAATTAGACAATATATGAAAGGAAAGGTATCACCCAAGTAATGAAGCTGAAGGGTTGTCATTCCACACCTTAAGTCTCTGGTCACAGTCTGAAGTGAAGCATGTTGGGTGGCACTCGTTGCGTTGATTAGGTTGCAATCCACGGATGCAATATTATTTGATTTGAATTGAGAGCAGCATGCAGAAAAGTGGGCCCCACCCTAAGGTTCCAGGACTGGGGGAAATATAGGCTCTATAGTAGAAATGTGAGGTTCCTGTTGTCTTAGGGTTCAAGAAGACAATGGATAGTTATTATCATCACATTATTTGGTGATAGGGTTAACTTTGGAAAATCCCTTTGTTAGGGTTTGGGTATAATACCCAGCATCTTGTTTATAGCTGTGCTACCCATTGCCTCTGTTCTCTCTGGTCTAGGATTTTGAGAGAGTCAACATATCAAAGACAGCCTATGTATTAAAAAGACTCAGTCTGAGTTTTAAGAAGTTCTAGACATCTGATCAAGTTTTCCCCTCTCATATTAATTAGATAGTGGTTTATATGTTTAAATTTTAATAGGATTGTACAAAAACACCATTCCATTCACTTCAGAGGAGATCCAAAAAGCTAACAAACATAACAAAGCTGAAAAACTGTTCCAGGTCGCTGATTGTCAGAGAATTGCAAATAAAGACAACAAAGAGATACCACCTCACTCCTGTGAGAATGGCATACATCAAAAAAGGACAGCAGCAACAAATGTTGAAGAGGCTGTGGGGACAGAGGAACCCTTCTACACTGCTGGTGGGAATGTAAATTGGTCCAGCCTCTGTGGAGAGCAGTCTGGAGAACTCTCACACGGCTAGACATAGACCTTCCATATGACCCAGTAATTCCTCTCCTGGGGATATACCCCAAGGATTCCATAATGCCCAACCAAAAAGATGTGTGTACATCTATGTTCATAGCAGCACAAATCATAATAACTAAAACCTGCGAGGAACCCAGGTGCCCAACAGCAGATGAGAGGCTGAGAAAGCTGTGGTACATATACACAATGGAATACTATGCAGCTATTAAGAACAATGAACCCACCTTATCTGACCCATCTTGGACAGAGCTAGAAGGAATTATGTTAAGTCAGCTAAGTCAGAAAGATAAAGATTAGTATGGGATGTCCTCACTCCTCAAGAGAAGTTGAGAAAGAAGAATAGAAAGGGAAACTAACAACAGGATCTGATTAAATAGAGAGCAGGGCACTCGATTAAAAACACTCGAGTAAAAACACTGTGGTGAAGGGGAGGGTGGCCATTGGGCTTCCTGGCATGGCAGGAGGGTTGGGGTGGTGGGGATGGGACACAGTCTTTTGGTCAGTTACATTTTTTTTTTAATATTTATTTTATTTATTTATTCCCTTTTGTTGCCCTTGTTGTTTTATTGTTGTAGTTATTATTGTTGTTGTTGTTGGATAGGACAGAGAGAAATGGAGAGAGAAGGGGAAGACAGAGAGGAGGAGAGAAAGATAGACACCTGCAGACCTGCTTCACCGCCTGTGAAGCGACTCCCCTGCAGGTGGGGAGCCGGGGTTCGAACCGGGGGTCAGTTACATTTTTATTCATATTGAATTTAAATATTTTCCAATTTCTGCTGCAATGTTATTTGGGATTGTTTGTTCTAACTATATAATTAAAATATTTGGAGATTTTTTGATAACTTATTGCAAATGAATCTAATTTAATTTAATTATTTCATAATTATAAAGGCTTACTTTCTGGCTGAGCATATGGTCTTTCTGGATAATTCATGTGCTTCTGAAATTGATGTGTATTGTATAGCTGTTAATGTGGTTTATACTTTGTAATTAATTAAACTGATTAATAATGCTTATCAGATTTTCTTTATATTTACTGAATTTTTATCTACTTGTTCAATCAGGATATAAAATCACTAAATATAACAGAAATGTATCTTTTTACTTTAGTTTTAATTTTTGCATTTGTTCATGGTTTTTACAAGATTGATTACAAAACTGTTTCTAGTACTAGTTATTTTCTTTCTTTTACTCTATAAAGAAAATCCTTCACTAACAGACTCAGCCCACAAACCAGCAATATAAGAGAAGAGTAGTGTATGGATTGACCTGCCAATGCCCATGTTCAGTGGAGAAGTAATTACAGAAGCTAGACCTTCCACCTTCTGCACTCCATAATGATTCTGGGTCCATACTCCCAGAGAGATAAAGAATGGGAAAGATATCAAGGGAGGGGTTGGGATATGGAACTCTGGTGATGGGAATTGTGTAGAATTTTATCCCTGTAATTTTATGATTTCATCAATGTTTTCTATTTTTATTTTATAAATAAAATAAACAAAAAAGAGTAGAGCTAATTTCTGTTGACAAATATCATTATTTTATTCTTTATTGATATGCTTTAAAAATATCTACTACATAATTACAAAAACTTAAAATGATACAAGGAATTAACAACTGAAATGTAGAACCTACAACCAAGGTATAATTACTTAATAAGGCCAGCTTAGAAGTGGTTCAAATGTTGAAATTATGAGAAAAATAACAAGGTAATTGTGGTAAAAATGTTAATTGTAGAAAAAGTAGTCATTATGAGAAAATAAATTATTTGTTTTAACTCATAATAATACTCTAAAAAGAGATAGACATGAAAAAACATAAATAAAGAATTACTTTTCTGGATTCCAGGACAGACTGGAGATCAGAGGAAAAGTTTAGTATAGTTGAAGACAAGTCAATGGAAAATATCAAAATTGACTTGCAAGAGAAATATAGTGAAATAAAATAAGCCAAATGTCTGAGACCTATAATATAATATCAGATAATCTAAAATTATATTTTCAAACTTTTGGCACTACTGCAATTTTGAATTAAGTAGTTATTCATGTGGAAAAATTGTTTGTATTTTTGCACATCGGGCAGTATCTATGGTCTTTACCAACTGGAAAATTCAGCAACCTTCTACAAGTTTTGACACCCCAAAACTTAATTTCAGTACTTATGTCTGAGCAAACCATTTAGACACACTGCATAAATGATTATTAAAATCAACAGAGGATTAACAAACAAACTTATAAACTGATAAGCTACTTGAACATTTACAGTAATACATATGAGTAATCAGTAAATAGAATTATACTGAAATACTATTTCATAGTACGGTAATGAGTAAAATTAAGATTAACAAAACTAAATGTTTCTATCAATTTGTAGACATCAGAACCACATCATAGGTGGTGAAAGTGTAAAAATGTTTAAATAGTTTGGAAGTATGGGCTTGAGAAACTAGATCACCCGATAAGATAGTTCATGTTTCTGCTAAAATCCGAGGTTGACCTTGTATATTTGAGCTAAAGGACTATTTTGTGAAAAGACCATCGCTGTGATCTACAGGTCAAGAAAACACATTTACAAGCCTTTAGTGGAGAAACCTCATTCAAAGCACATGAAGCTGGTAATAAGGAATCAAAAACAACAAGAAAATGGTCTATTTTCGTCTTCGCTTTAAAATGATTTAAGTATGTATAATTAATGGAATGTATCTTGAACACAGAACTCTATTTATAATAATATAGGGAAATAATACAGTGTTCCTAGAGGACAGCCATTTCAAGAATGCTTGAATGGAGCCCTAACAAAGAAAGGTAGATGATATTATTACTTAGATTTTAATTGTACTGAGCCATAACAATGTTGATTGCAAAGTTGCAAATTGAACACTTGATTTTAGTTTTTTGACCACTAATTTATTTTTATAAGTGACACTCATTTTTTTTTCTTTTTTACCATATATGGTCAACTGAAACCCACCACAAATATCATGATTTTGCTTAACTAAGCCCTATCCCCTGCCCTGAGGTGCTCGTGATTCACCTTCAGAGAGAAGCCTGCCTATGCATGGTGAGCTTATGGTAACTTCTCAGTAACGAACAAACACCTAATAGGTCAAGATTTAACCCTGCATTGTGTGTGGCTTAATGATTACCTTAACATTTTCCTAACCCTTGATTATATCTATTTGCTTGTACACTCAAATAAACAAGATATCTCTCTGAAGCTTCTCTCAGAGTGTGGTTTAGTACATGCACTCACCCTTGTCAGCAGTGTCCCCAGAACCCTTGGGGTGGCCGGTCTCTCCCCTCCTAAGTGGTCATTGGCTGATGCACAGAGGAGAACCACTGGCCCCTACAATCATCTGAGGATTACTTTTTAGAAAAATCCAAACCCTTTAGACTATTCATTTACCATTATGTAAAATATGATTGTATGATTAGACTTAGATGAGCTATAGTAAATCAATAAATCTAACTGAAACTAAAAAAATAATTGGAAAGCTTATCTATGATACCCCCAAACAATGTAGTATATACTTTAGCTTTATCAGTGGCTTTGCACTGAAAATTATTCTAGGTCTGCAAAATTATAGCACACTGTAGAGAATAAAAAATTTTACTATAGGTTCTGTATCTATATGGCAAATTAACAAAGAACATTATTCTAGGCCGCTTAAAGTTATATTTCACATTTTACTTTACAAATTACCTTGGAATTCATTCTTCTATCTCAGCAGGAGATTAGTTCAGTCTTCTAAACTATATCAATAATGTCTTTGAATGACAGGGTTTGAATTAGAATTAAAGCTTTTCAATTTTAATTCACACTTCAAAGTATCAGTTTGTAGGCAAGAGAAAGCAAAGGCCCTTCTATTCTATTCTGTTGGAGACAGTTAAACCTTTATAGATCTCCATTTCCATATGATTATCTAAGCCTTTAGGCAATGAGACAATGAAAGTAAACTGAACAAACTCTTCTTAGACTACCATATGCTATTCCCTGTACTAGGTTCTATAGGGGAGATTATAAAGTCCTAAAGAAATGTGGACTTGTTATTACAGGTAGAGGCTAATATATTCAAAGAATGAGTTTCCTGCTGATATTCTATTTTATTTTACATTTTGGGTTTTATGAGAGAATCTATTTCTAACATTTGTCATCAGTTTTTTTAAATAAATAATGATCTTTTCTGGTATGAAATCTACAGTTACCCTCAAGCAACTACTTTGTGAGAAGCTATCTGCTGAATATAAACTGGTAATGGGAAAGGAATTGAGAATGAAATTAGTACAAGTACAATATTTATTACTAGTATAAAAGTATTAATAATTAAGTACATGGAATATAATATACAAAAATAATGCTACAATAAATTTCATTAAATAGCCTTATGAGAAGAATGAATACAAAATGACATGAGTAGATGATTATTAATATGAAAAATAATTTTGATTAAATGTAAACATGTAGATATTCTATTATTTCTATCATTTTTCCTCTGTATGGAGCAGGTTTTTTTTATAGGTAAAGGCTTTATTTCTATTTATTTATCAGTGACTTAATATTTATTTACAAAATTATTGAACAGCAGGAGTATAACTCCACATTGTTCCTACCACCAGAGTTGTGAGTTCTCATTCCCTCCACTGGAAACTGCAGTAGCCCTCCCAAGATCACAGATATGAGCAATTATTATTTCTATAATTGTCTATATTTATATATATTTCCCTGTCTGTTCCACAGTCCTGCCCTCTCTTTCCCTCTAATTCAAACCTATACCCACTGGCACTTCCAAATGTCCTTTTTGTTTCTTTTTTCTCTGAGTTCTGTTGGAATTGGAGTTCAAGGCCCTTTGGTCATCTTGTCCCAGTGGTTTCTCCCCCTCTGAGAGTGTGGATAAAAATTCATAATGGAACAATTTTTAAACATATTTATGTATTGGATAGAGGCAGAGAGAATTTGAGAGGGAAAGGAGATATAAAGAGAGTTGGGTGGGTATAGGTAAATAGTTGATTTTATCCACAATATTTTTTCAAGAATGGGAACTACTCTCTTCCATAATACAACCTCATAGCCCTTTTCTCTACTCTAATACTGCTTTTTTTTTTTTTTTCAGAAAACATTCATATCCAACTTCAATCTATCTATCAAGCTCAAGCAAAAATGTGGGCCCCTTGAAATATGCTTAAAATGGCCTTCCTAACCTTCTTCCACCCTAAGATCCCTAACCATTTTGTCTCACTTCATGTCCTACCACATTTCAGACATCAAGTGCAGATGCTACTATGAATCCATCCTGTCTTTCCTGGGCAGACCACCTCAACAATACTTTTTGGAACCTTGCTTCTCCAGAGCTCTACCTGACTAGGGAGAATGGAAACAGGCTGGGGTATGGGTTGGCCAGCCAATGCCCAAGTCTACTGGAGAAGCAATTACAGAAGCCAGAACTCCTACCTTTTGCACCTCAGAACCAATTTTGATCCATACTCCCAGTGGGAGAGAAGTGATAGGAGGAAGAGGATAAGAGTGTTCTGAACACTCTTATCCAGCTCCATCAGGACTGGCAGAGAGAAGAGGGAAAAGGGAGGTACATTTGGATGTATTAATATAGTCATGAATGGGTTGGAAGGGAAGAGAGGACTAGACTCAGAAGAAAAAGGGAGGTATGTACAAATACAGACAGATAATTGTAGAGATGATAGTTAACCCATGTCAGCAAACTTGGGAGAGCTGCAGTGGTTTGCAATTGGGAATTCAGAACTCTGGTGATAGGAATAATGTGGAATAACAGCCCTGTTTACATGTAATTTTGTAAGTCAATATTAAATCACTAATAAAAAAAGAAATAAAGAAATAAAATTAAATTAAAAATTAGGATTAAACCCCCCCCAAAAAAAAATAAAGAGAGAGAGAGAGAGGAAATGAGACAGAGGAATAACTCTACCAGTTTTACCACTCATGATGTTTCCCTTTCCAGGTGGATACTGGGGGTTTGAACCCAGGTCCCTGCATATAGTAACAGGTGAACCTAACTGTGTGAGCTACTGCCTAAGACCTAGAGCTGTTTAGAAAACAATCTTTGTAAACAGGAGTCAGCTGATAGGTAGTAGTGGGCCAGAAAAGTCAACCCTTCAATTCCATTATTCTGGTGAGACCTTTCCTAGCTCCTAGAACTCCTTAATTCCACTTCAAGTGGCACACATTCCAACAAAGCCACAGAACTTAGATATAGACTAGAGTTCATGATATAGGCATATGTGCCTATGTATCCATAAGTTAGGGGAAAATATATGCCTTAAAATAAAAGTATACAATAGTTTGCAGTGACTCAATGAGTGCAACAAGCAAGTAGAAAGACCTAAAAAAGACACCATAGAGTACTTAATCAAATAGTTTCTACTTATACCTAGCTAAACTCCTCACCTACTTTCTTACCTCAATCATTCTAAGGCTAACCTTGTCATATAAAGTAAGGACCACAAAAGCTGGATAAGGGCAAGAGACCGGCACACTTTAATGATGGTTCTTTTGTCACTACCAGGCACCCCATAATTTGGGCTTTAGTCAGGGAGTTCTGGGATTGCCACATAGATATGAAGGGCCTAGACGTCTAACAGAAGTCTCTCTCGCTGTTGCTGGTCATCTCCATCAGGAACAGCATGGTGGACCCTCTTGTGGTCCTCTATAGGACTTTGTCCTCAATGTGGAGTAATAGTGGTAGGGACTGCCCCACTCTCTTAAGGGAGAGTGGGTCAACATAGTCTGCCACTCAAGGAAGATGGGTCCTGAAATGAGTACAGCCTAGAATGCTCCTAGCTGTGACCACAGGATGTGAGCTAAGACCTACAGAGTTTCAGACATTATACAGGCTCCTGTACAGAATATGGGCCCCAGATCAGATCAGTGGGGGTTACAGTTAATGGTATTTATACATTTTTCTCATATTTGAAGGCTACTCTATTCCCTGATCTAAACAGTCTCGTTTCCAGCTCTAACACCATCTCCCTGGACAATACTTTTATCCCACTTGCAAGTTAGCTGTAACGCACAGGTAAAAATTGGTAAAGTCGGGGGTCGGGCGGTGGCGCAGTGGGTTAAGCGCATGTGGCGCAAAGCGCAGGGACTGGCGTAAGGATCCCGGTTCGAGCCCCCGGCTCCCCACCTGCAGGGGAGTCGCTTCACAGGCAGTGAAGCAGGTCTGCAGGTGTCTATCTTTCTCTCCCCTTCTCTGTCTTCCCATCCTCTCTCCATTTCTCTCTGTCCTATCCAACAACAAGTTGTGTCAACAAGGGCAATAATAATAACCACAAGGAAGCTACAACAAGGGCAACAAAAGGGGGAAAAAATGGCCTCCAGGAGCGGTGGATTCATGGTGCAGGCACCGAGCCCAGCAGTAACCGTGGAGGAGGAAAAAAAAAAAATTGGTAAAGTCATGGGCACCTTGGAATATACTTAAAATATACTTCCTAGCTTTTTCTAAAGTGGAGAACCAAAATCTCATCTGCTATATTATTACCCTTAGACTCCTGATTATTAAACAATTTATTCTGCTTTATGTCTTAATACTTTTAAGTCACCAAGTTGTAGATGATGCTAACCTGACATCCCTAGGCAGATGACCTCACCAATGTGTCCTAAAGTCCCACTTCTCCAGAGCGCTGTCCTACTAGGCAAAGAGAGAGACAGGCTGGGAGTATGGACCAATCTGCCAATGCCCATGTCCAACAGAGAACCAATTACAGAAACTAGACCTTCCACTTTCTGCACCCCATAATGATCCTGGGCCCATGCTCCCAGAGGGATTAAGAATAAGAATGCTTACAGCGGAGGAGGAAGATGGCGGACTGAGAAGCTGCTAACAGCGAGTGCTCTGATCGCATCGTCGGCAACGGTAGGATTTTCCACCATTAACAGGCCAGTCAATAATGGGTGACACCAAAGAGGTGATTATAATTTAATTTGGGTTAAGAATTAGAGTAAAGGTGACATGGACTAGCGGGGCTCCAGACTTCCCAGGCGGCGCCGGGCAAGGCAAGTGCACCGGGCATTGTCCTCCACCCGGGAAGGCGGCTCCTCCGCCGGTTGCAGAGCGCGGCCGGCAGAGGACCCGGAGAGAGCACTTTAGCTCGGGGGCTTCCTCTTGGGAGTCTCCAGGGTCCACCGCGACCCTGAGAGCAGATCCAAAGACTTCTTGAGTATAGCTCTCATTGGATCAAAGGACTTGGAGCTAGTTTTCATTTTCGAGAAATCCTTTAAAAAAGTCTGGAGGGGGGGGTTTCCCAGAAGCTGCTAGCCTCTGAGCTCCGAACGCACTCTCCTGGAGACAATAGGATTTTCTGCCTTTAGCAGGCCAGCCAATAAGGTGTCCTTAGACACTAAGGAGGCGACTATAACTTAATTTGGGTTAAGAATTAGAGTAGGGAAAAATTATTTTTTCTTCTTTTTAATTTTCAAGCATACATCCTTCCCGCCACCCCCCCCCCCCATAAGCAGTCCCTGGGACCAGCTCCTAGCAGGATACCCCATACCACCAAACGGTGTTTTTTTTTTTTTTTTTTTTTGAATTCACTGATACGCATTTGGGAAGTTCCTTGCACTGCTCTTTAATTACAACTCTTATTCTTATCTTCTCCCTTCTCTTTCTCTTAGCTCTCCCTCTCTCTCGCGTTTTTTCTAAGCTTGTCATACACTTCTTTCTTCTCTGCCTTTCTGAATTTGTGAATTACTTTGGGGAAGAAATCTGACTCAGAGTGGACTCTCTATGTGTGTATCTCTGCTCTAGTTCCCTTTCCCCTCTTGTTACCCATAGAATATACAGTGGATAGTAGATTTGCATAACTGTCTATTCTTGCTATCCTCTCTTTCTTTTCTCTTTCTTCACTGGGATTTGGTTACTATTTTTTCACAGACTGGAGAAATTGTTTGGCTAACTGGTAATGATGAAACTACTTCAATACTTACTTCAGTTGCTACTGTAATTCCAGAGGTTGGTGAGTGCAATTGTCATAAAGGTATTTAGTACAGTGTTACTTGTACTCAAGACACAACAACTGAGGAACAACAGAGCATAAAAAAAAGAGTGAAACACATAAATAAAAAAATTGGTAGATTAAAAACAAATAAAACTGCTACCCCAATGAATGAAGACAAGAGCCCAGAAGAAACCACAAATCAGTCAGAAGTAACCATAGATAAGAAAAGTATGCAAGCAATAATAAACTTATTAATCACAGAAATGAAAACAACATTGGAGGAAAGGAATGGCAGTATTAGGGAAACAACAGTTGAGACCCCCAAGGAAAATACTGATTATCTTGAGGCAATTAGAGAACTGAAAGCTGAAATAGCTGTAATGAAGAAAGAAGCTGAGGCAAGGGAAAGCAGACTAACAGAAGCAGAAAACAGAATTAGACAGAGGATGAGTTAGAGAAAATGAAGAAAGAGGTGAAAGAGCTTAAAAAAAGATTGAGAGACACTGAAAACAACAACAGAGACATATGGGATGATCTCAAAAGAAGTAACATTCGTATAATTGGCCTGCCAGAGAAAGAAAGAGAGGAAGGGGAAGCAAACATTCTAGAGGAAATAATACAAGAAAACTTCCCAGACCTGAATAACAGAAAGGATATAAAGGATCAAGAGGCCCAGAGTGTACCAAACAGAATCAACCCAGACCTGAAGACACCAAGACACATCATAGTCACAATGAGAAGAAGTAAGGGTAAAGAAAGGATCCTAAAGGCTGCAAGAGAGAAACGAAAAGTCACATACAAGGGAAAACCCATGAGATTATCTGCAGATTTCTCCACTCAAACTCTAAAAGCCAGAAGGGAATGGCAAGATATCTATCGAGCCCTGAATGAAAAAGGGTTTCAACCAAGGATAATATATCCTGCTAGACTTTCATTCAAGCTAGATGGAGGGATCAAAACCTTCTTAGACAAACAACAGTTAAAGGAGGTAACCATCACCAAGCCAGCCCTGAAAGAGGTACTAAAAGACCTCTTATAAACAAGAACATCACTATAATACTTGCAATATATCAGAGTAAACAAATTGTTTTTTAGAACAATGGCACTACAATACATTAAATCCATAATATCAATAAATGTCAATGGCTTAAACTCACCCATCAAAAGGCACAGGGTGGGGGGATGGATCAGAAAACATAACCCAACCATATGCTGCTTGCAAGAATCCCATCTGTCACAACAACATAAACACAGACTTAAAGTGAAAGGATGGAAAACTATCATACAGGCTAACAGTCCACAAAAAAGGGCAGGAACAGCCATTCTCATCTCAGACACGATAGATTTTAAATTAAACAAAGTAATAAAAGATAGGCAAGGACATTACATAATGATTAGAGGATCAATCAGCCAAGAAGACTTAACAATTATTAACATCTATGCACCCAACGAGGGACCATCTAAATACATTAAGCACTTACTGAAAGAATCTCAAAAATACATCAATAGTAATACAATAATAGTGGGAGACTTCAATACCCCACTCTCACACTTAGACAGATCAACAAAGCAGAGAACCAATAAAGATACAAGAGAATTGAATGAAGAGATTGACAGAATAGACCTCTTGGACAGTTTCAGACTCCTCCACCCCAAAAAACTGGAATACACCTTCTTTTCAAATCCTCATAACACATACTCAAGGATAGACCACATGTTAGGCCACAAAGACAGCATCAATAAATTCAAGAGCATTGAAATCATCCCAAGTATCTTCTCAGACCACAGTGGAGTAAAACTAACATTTAACAACAAATGGAAAATTATTAAAAGACATAGAATTTGGAAACTAAACAACATGCTCCTTAAACCACTGGGTCAGAGACTCACTCAAACAGGAAATTCAAATGTTCCTGGAAACTAATGAAAATGAAGACACAACCTATCAAAATATTTGGTACACAGCTAAAGCAGTACTGAGAGGGAAACTTATAGCCATACAATCACATATTAAACACCAAGAAGAAGCCCAAATGAACGACCTTACTGCACACCTCAAGGACTTAGAGGAAGAGGAACAAAGGAACCCTCAAGCAACCAGAAGGACAGAAATCACTAAAGTTAGAGCAGAAATAAACAACATCGAAAATAAAAGAACCATCCAAAGATCAATGAAGCCAAATGTTGGTTCTTTGAAAGATTAAACAAAATTGACAAACCCCTAGCCAGACTCACCAAACAAAAAAGAGACAAGACTCAAATTAATAGAATTGTAAACGATGTAGGAGATATCACAACTGACACCACAGAGATCCAGAGAATCCTGCGAAACTTCTATAAAGAACTATATGCCACAAAGCTAGAGAATCTGGAAGAAATGGAACAATTCTTAGAAACCTATGCACTTCCAAAACTGAACCAAGAAGAACTACAAAATCTAAATGCACCAATCACAGACAAAGAAATTGAAAACATTATTAAGAATCTCCCCAACAACAAAAGTCTTGGACCAGATAGCTTCACAAACGAATTCTACAAAACTTTCAGGAAACATTTAATACCCATAGTTCTTAAGCTATTCCATAAGATTGAAGAAACAGGAATACTCCCTTCCACCTTTTATGAAGCCAACATCACCCTGATGCCAAAAGCTGATAGGGACAGAACAAAAAAGGAAAACTACAGACCAATATCTCAGATGAACATAGATGCCAAAATATTAAATAAGATCTTGGCCAACCGGATACAGCAACACATCAAAAAGATTGTTCATCATGACCAAGTGGGATTCATCCCAGGAATGCAAGGCTGGTTCAACATCTCTAAGTCAATCAATGTCATTCACCACATCAATAAAAGCAAAGCCAAAAACCACATGATTATCTCAATAGATGCAGAGAAAGCCTTTGACAAAATCCAACACCCATTCATGCTCAAAACTCTACAAAAAATGGGAATAGATGGGAAATTCCTCAAGATAGTTGAGTCTATATATAGCAAACCTACAGCCAACATCATACTCAGTGGACAGAAGCTGAAAGCATTGCCCCTCAGATCAGGGACTAGACAGGGCTGTCCACTGTCACCATTACTCTTCAACATAGTATTGGAAGTTCTTGACATAGAAATCAGGCAAGAGAAAGAAATCAAAGGGATACAGATTGGAAGGGAAGAAGTCAAGCTCTCACTATTTGCAGATGATATGATAGTATACATAGAAAGACCTAAAAAATCCAGTAGAAAATTACTGGAAGTTATTAGGCAATATAGCAAGGTATCAGGGTACAAAATCAATGTACAAAAATCAGTGGCATTTCTTTATGCAAACACTAAATCTGAAGAAGACATCCAGAAATCACTCCCATTTACTGTTTCAGCAAAATAAATCAAATACCTAGGAATAAAGTTGACCAAAGAAGTGAAAGAGTTGTATACTGAAAACTATGAGTCGCTACTCAAGGAGATAGAAACTGATACCAAGAAATGGAAAGATATCCCATGCTCATGGATTGGAAGAATAAATATCATCAAGACGAATATTCTCCCCAGAGCCATATACAAATTTAATGCAATACCCGTCAAAGTTCCACCAAGCTTCTTTAAGAGAATAGAACAAACACTACAATTATTTATCTGGAACTTGAAAACACCTAGAATTGCCAAAACCATCTTAAGGAAAATAAACAGAAATGGAGGCATCACACTCCCAGACCTTAAACAATATTATAAAGCCATCATCATCAAAACAGCATGGTACTGGAACAAAAATAGGCACACCGACCAGTGGAACAGAATTGAAAGCCCAGAAGTAAATCCCAACACCTATGGGCATCTAATCTTTGATAAGGGGGCCCAAAGGGTTAAATGGAAAAAAGAGGCTCTCTTCAATAAATGGTGCTGGGAAAACTAGGTTGAAACATGCAGAAGAATGAAATTGAACCACTTTATGTCACCAGAAACAAAAATCAACTCCAAATGGATCAAAGACCTAGATGTCAGACCAGAAACAATCAAATACTTAGAGGAAAACATTGGTAAAACACTTTCCCACATACACCTCAAGGACATCTTTGATGTATCAAACCCAATTGCAAGGAAGACTAAAGCAGAAACAAACCAATGGGACTACATCAAATTGAAAAGCTTCTGCACATCCAAAGAAACTATTAAACAAACAGAGAGACCCCTCACAGCATGGGAGGAGATCTTCACATGCCAGATATCAGACAAGAAACTAATCACCAAAATATATAAAGAGCTCAGCAAACTTAGCCGCAAAAAAGCAAATGACCCCATACAAAAATGGGCAGAGGAAATGAACAAAACATTCACCACAGAGGAGATCCAAAAGGCTAACAAACATATGAAAAACTGCTCTAGGTCACTGATTGTCAGAGAAATGCAAATTAAGACAACACTAAGATACCACCTCACTCCTGTAAGAATGGCATACATCAAAAAGGACAGCAGCAACAAATGCTGGAGAGGATGTGGGGACAGAGGAACCCTTTTTCATTGCTAGTGGGAATGTAAATTGGTCCAGCCTCTGTGGAGAGCAGTCTGAAAAACTCTCAGAAGGCTAGACATGGACCTTCCATATGATCCAGTAATTCCTCTCCTGGGGTTATACCCCAAGGACTCCATAACACCCAACCAAACAGATACGTGTACTCCTATGTTCATAGCAGCACAATTCATAATAGCTAAAACCTGGAAGCAACCCAGGTGCCCAACAACAGATGAGTGGCTGAGAAAGCTGTGGTATATATACACAATGGTATACTACGCAGCTATCAAGAACAATGAACCCACCTCCTCTGACCCATCTTGGAGAGATAGAAGGAATTATGTTAAGTGAACTAAGTCAGAAAGATAAAGATGAGTATGGGATGATCCCACTCATCAACAGAAGCTGACTAAGAAGATCTGAAAGGGAAACTAAAAGCAGGACCTGATCAAATTGTAAGTAGGGCACCAAAGTAAAAACCCAGTGGTGAGGGGTAGACATGCAGCCTCCTGGGGCAGTGGGGTGTGGGAGTGGGCGGGAGAGATGGGTCACAGTCCTTTGGTGGTGGGAATGGTGTTTATGTACACTCCTAGCAAAATGTAGACATATAAATCAGTAGTTAATTAATATGAGAGGGGGAAATCAATTGTATGTCTCAAAGTTTCTCAAAAGACAAACTGAATCTTTTTAATATATAGGCTATGTATTTGATATGCGGACTCTCTCAAAAGCTTAGACCAAGTAGATTAGAAGCATCCAATAGCACAGCTATATACAAGATACTGGGTACTGTCCAGCAAACCATAACAAAGGGACTTTTCAAATTTAACCCAATTAACAAATAATGTGATGATAATATTAACTATCGATTGTCTTTTTGAACCCTAAGACAGCAGGAACCTCACATCTTCACTATAGAGCCCCTACTTCCTCCAGTCCTGGAACCCTTGGATAGGGCCCACTTTCCCGTATGCATCTCCCAATCCAAACCAAATAATATTGCATCCGCCGATCACAACCTAACCAAAGCAACGATTGCCACCTCAACATGCTTCACCTCAGACTATATCCAGAGACTTCACGTGTGGTATGACAACCCTTCAGCTTCATTACTCGGGTGAGATCTTTCCTTTTATAATTTTCCTTTTATAATTTCATCTCAGGTAGTTCACTTTCTAACAAAGTCCCATAATCTAGATATACACCAGTTTCTGTGAGAGAGAGCTTATGTGCACACGTATCCATAAACTACTGCAAAATATATACCTGAAAGCAGAAGTACACTAGAGTTTGCAGTGAGTACCTCCCTAACACTTCCTCTCCACTATTCCAAGCTTGGGATCCATGATTGCTCAACAAATTGTTTGGCTCATATGTTAACTCTCTTTTCAATCACCAGGTTCCAGATGCCACCAGGATGCTGGCTAGGCTTCCCTGGATTGAAGACCCCACCAATGTGTCCTGGAGCTCAGCTTCCCCAGAGACACACCTTACTAAGGAAAGAGAGAGGCAGACTGGGAGTATGGACCGACCAGTCAATGCCCATGTTCAGCGGGGAAGCAATTACAGAAGCCAGGCCTTCTACCTTCTGCAACCCTCAACAACCCTGGGTCTTTGCTCCCAGAGGGCTAGAGAATGGGAAAGCTACCATGGGAGGGGGTGGGTTATGGGGATTGGGTGGTGGGAATTGTGTGGAGTTGTACCCCTCCTACCTTATGTTTTTGTTCACTAATCCTTTCTTAAATAAAAAATTTTAAAAAAAAAGAATGCTTACAGTGCAGGGGATGGGATATAGAACTCTGGTGGTGGGAATTGTGTAGAATTACACCACTCTTATCCTACTGTCTTGTTAAAGCAATAACAAAGAAAGATATTTATAAAATGAAGAAAATATATTATAATAGAAGAAAACACTGAGTAAAATGCAACTCTAAGAAAATGTTGTCAGAAATTAGTATAAACAAAAGCCCTGAAAAGAGAATTACTTAAAATGCTAGAAACCTGTAAAACTCCACAAATGTGACAGACTTCCTAAAGTTAAGAAGTAAATCACACATTAAGAAGAGCTTACTAGGGAGTCGGGCTGTAGCGCAGCGGGTTAAGCGCAGGTGGCGCAAAGCACAAGGACCGGCATAAAGATCCCGGTTCGAGCCCCCGGCTCCCCAACTGCAGGGGAGTCACTTCACAGGCGGTGAAGCAGGTCTGCAGGTGTCTATCTTTCTCTCCTCCTCTCTGTCTTCCCCTCCTCTCTCCATTTCTCTCTGTCCTATCCAACAATGACAACAACAATAATAATAACTACAACAATAAAAAACAATAAGGGCAACAAAAGGGGATAATTAAATAATAAAATAAATATAAAAAAGAAGAGCTTACTAAACTAGTAAAATAGATATAGCATATTTTTCTTTTATTATTATTATTTTATTTATTTAAGAAAGGAGACATTAACAAAATCATAGGATGGGAGGTACAACTCCACACAATTCCTGCCACCCAATCTCCATATCCCATCCCCTCTCCAATAGCTTTCCCATCCTCTATCCCTCTGGGAGCATGGACCCAGGGTTGTTGTGGGTTGCAGAAGGTGGGAGGTCTGGCTTCTGTAATTGCTTCCCCGCTGAACATGGGCGTTGACTGGTAGGTCCATACTCCCAGTCTGCTTTTCTCTTTGCCTAGTAGGGTGAGACTCTGGGGAAGTGGAGCTCCAGGACGCATTGGTCTTCAGTTCAGAGAAGCCTGGCCAGCATCCTGAGAGGCTGTGGGGACAGAGGAACCCTTTTGCACTGCTGGTGGGAATGTAAATTGGTCCAGCCTCTGTGGAGAGCAGTCTGGAGAACTCTCACAAGGCTAGAAATGGACCTTCCATATGACCCAGTAATTCCTCTCCTGGGGATATACCCCAAGGACTCCATAACACCCAACCAAAAAGATACGTGTACTCCTATGTTCATAGCAGCACAATTCATAATAGCTAAAACCTGGAAGCAACCCAGGTGCCCAACAACAGATGAGTGGCTGAGAAAGCCGTGGTATATATACACAATGGAATACTATGCAGCTTCTAAGAACAATAAACTCAACTTCTCTGACCCATCTTGGTCAAAGCTAGAAGGAATTATGTTAAGTGAGCTAAGTCAGCATATTTTTCTATATTAGACTTAGGGTTGTGTGTGGTAATTAAAATTTGTGAAAGGAGGAGTGAGGCAGTAGCACAGTGGGTTAAGCGCATGTGGCCAAAGTTCAAGGACTGGTGTAAGGATCTCGGTTCGAGCCTCTGGTTCCCCACCTGTAGGGGATTCACTTCACAAGCTGGGAAGTCGCTTCACAAGTGTTGAAGCAGGTTTGCACTGTGGCATGAAGTGCAAGGACCAGTAAGGATTCCAGTTTGAGCCCTGGCTTCCCACCTGCTGGGGAGTCACTTCACAAGCTGGGAGTCACTTCACAAGCAAGTGGTAGAGCAGGTCTGCATGTGTCTGTCTTTCTCACCCCTCTCTGTCTTCCCCTCCCCTCTCCATTTCACTGTTTCTTATCCAAAAACAATGTCAATAATCACTACAACAATAAACTAACAGGGAAAATAAAAGGGAATAAATACATAAATAATTAATAAATAAATATTAAAAAATTTTAAAAAGACGTTAAAAAATAAAAAGGTGAAAGGACAGCTAAAAAAGAAACTATAATGTATCTGTTATCTATGTATTTAATTAATTCAATGATATCTGCATTAGTTAAATTTTTTAGTAAGTTTTGAGTTGAGGTAGGCTGTAGTTAATTAACCTGAAACTTGTATAGGATTTAAGTTTCATATTTTTCTTTTTCTACTTTTTAAAAAATATTATTTATTCCCTTTTGTTGCCCTTATTGTTTTATCATTGTTATTGTTGTTGTTATTGCTATTGTTGGATAGGACAGAGAGACATGGAGAGAGGAGGGAAAACAGAGAGGAGGAGAAAAAGATAGACACCTGCAGAACTGCTTCACCCACCACTTGTGAAGCAACTCCCCAGCTTGTGAAGTGACTCCTTAGCAGGTGGGGAGCCAGGGCTTGAACTGGAATCCTTACTGGTCCTTGTGCTTCACGCCACAGTGCGCTTAACCCGCTGAGTCTCACATTTTTCTATCACAGTCTTGAATCATTAGCAGGGGTTACTTGAGATGTTCAGTGGAAATGTATTTTGAAGCTACTTTCAAGTTACCCAACAGGGTTGTGAATACTTAATTCATGGTATGATAACTTTTCACCTTGAAAAGAACTTTCTAAATAGATGGCTCTTATATAAGCCAAAGTTTAAATCAAACCATGAATAGAAGTTTGTCAGACTTATAATGTCAAGCAGATTTTGGAACTGATAATTAAAAGATCAGTATCTATACATTCTAAGGACTAACTAGAACCTGAGTATAAAAGATATTTTAGCACAGGGAGACAGCATAATTGCTATGGAAAAGTTTTTCATGCATAAGGCTCTAAGGTTTCAGGTTCAATCCTCATCCCACAATCAGAGCTAAGCAGTGTTCTCCTTCTCTCTGTATATTTCTTTATCTAATTAAAATAAAATAAATAAAGTTAAAAATATTAAACACAGTCTTGAAGACTCTGGAGATAAGTCAAGTTAAATTAAATAATCCTTGGTTAGGGGTGGAGGGGCACATTTAGTCAACTGACCACATCATTTGTTTGCTTTAAAGGATTTTTTTTTCCTTCCAAGGTTATGGCCTGCTCCTAGAGGCCATTTCTCCTCCTCCTCCTTGTCCTCCTTCTTTTTCTCCTTCTCCTCCTACTTTTTCTCCTTCTCCTTCTCTGTCTCCTCCTTCTCATTCTCCTTCTTCATCATCATCTTCTTCTTCTTCTTCTTCTTCTTCTTCTTCTTCTTCTTCTTCTTCTTCTTCTTCTTCTTCTTCTTCTTCTTCATTTTCTCCTCTTCCTCCTACTCCTTATTTTTTTTTCTTTTTATTGGATAGGACAAAGATAAATTGAGAAGGGAGAGGGAGATAGAGAGGGTGAGAGAAAAAGAGAAACCTGCAGAATGCTTCACCACTTGTGAAGTGGCCTTTCTTCAAGTGGGGAGCAGGGGCTTAAACCTGGATCCTTGCATGAGTCCTTAGCTTTGTACTGTGTGCACTTAACCTGGTGCATCACTGCCCAACCCCCTTAGAGGATTTATTTACTTATTTTTGTTCTCTCTGGAGTTTCACTGCTCTGGGATGGCTTTTTCAGATAGACAGAGAGTAAGAGAGAAATAGAAGGCAAGATACCACAGCATTGGAGCTTCCTTTGTATAGTAGGGTATAAGCACAAATCTGGGTCACACACACGGCAAAGTGGACACCTGTCCAGATGAACTATATTTGGTGCTATTCGTTCATTCATTAATGTGTGTGTGAATGAAAGAGAGCCAGAGCATCACCTGGTAGGTGGGAAATGACTTAGGATCTCCTGCTTGAAATACTTGTTCTCTTCCATGTGTCATCCCCCAGCATGTCATTTGTTTACCTTTCAAGGGCAAGTTCATAGAAAGTAAATAAGCAATAATAATAGAATGTTTCAGCATCTTAGACAAAATTCATGTGGTCTTACATTTTGTGAACCATATTCAATGATGCAGTCATAAGGAACTTACGACTTATGACATGTTATGGATTTGTAAATTGGAACGTACATCAGTGAGAAGAAATTATTGACACAAGACTGCACTTAGCAAATTCTATCAGAACTAAAGGGCCTAGTGTCTACTGACACAGAAAATTGACAAAACTTCTAGCATGTACATAACGATTTGTTCTGGAATAATAGCAAGTTTCAAAAATAGAAAGCTAGTAACTAGCAAGATAAATGTGAATGAGTTAGGGACCCAATTATTGGTACACTCTAATCAATAAACTGGTGGCATTGGGCTGACAAATAATGTCAAGTATCCTGCTGTTTGTTTCTGTATCTTACTGTAATGGCTTGTTGAAATCTATGGAAGAAACTTATAACTGGAATCAGTAGTAGTAAGAACTAGATGGATATAAAAACAAGAAACTGTCACAGATTTCAAGTTATATTCAGTTTTTTAAAGTTCTCTGTGGAATTTGAATTTTTAAAAATATTTAATTATTGATTCTCTTTTGTTGCCCTTGTTGTTTTATTGTAATTATTATTGTTGTTGTTATTGATGTCATTGTTGTTGGATAGGAAAGAGAGAAATGGAGAGGGGAGGGGAAGACAGAGAGGGGGAGAGAAAGACAGACACCTGAAGACAGGCTTCACTTCAAGGAGGGGGCAGCTAGAACCGGGGAACTGGGATCCTTATGCCAGTCCTTGCACTTTGCCGCCATATGCACTTAGCCCACTGCACTACAGCCCAATTCCCGGAATTTGAATTTTAAAGACCTTTTGTAAGTTTATTGATTAAAAAGTTAAACATATTTTACAGTTATAGAAATAATTACAACACTGGAGATAATGTTTTATTCTATATATGTGAGTGTGTAAAATAGCATTTTCTTGAGAGTACCAGTCCTTACCAAACCAAACCTACTTTCCATTTAATTAGAAATAAGAACTATCCCTGGGGCCCATTAATCTTTTGTAATGTAGGAGTAGAGTTCCAAAAAAATCACTAAACTGATAAAACTTTATCATGCATAGTTTTAAATTTTAATTTTGTATTATCTATTTTATAACACATTGATAACCCTAATGATAATACCAAATTACAAAAATTACAAAAGCAATGTTCTTCAGTAGACTTTAGAATCATAATTAAAACTAGACTTGTGAAAGAGACAATATTTCATGTGGAGACAACGGAACCCTCCTGCACTGATGGTGGAAATATAAATCAGCCCAACCCTGTGGAGAGTAATCTGGAGAACTCTCAGAAGGCTAGAAACGGACCTGCCCTATATATCCTGCAATTCCTCTCCTGGGGATATATCCTAAGGAAACTAACACACCCATCCAAAGAGATTTGTGTATACTCATGTTCTTAGCTGCACAATTTGTAGTAACCAAAACTTGGAAGCAACCCAGGTGTCCAACAACAGAAGAATGGCTGAGCAAGTTGCTATATATACACAATGGAATACTACTCAGCAATCAAAAATCGTGCTTTCACCATTTTCAGCTCATCTTGGATGGAGCTTGAAGAAATCATGTTAAGTGAAATAAGTCAGAAAGAGAAGGATGAATATGGGATGATCTCACTCTGAGGCAGAAGTTGAAAATCAAGATCAGAAGAGAAAACACAAGTAGAACCTGAACTGGAGTTGGCATTTTGAACCAAAGTAAAAGACTCTGGGGATGTGGGGGGAGAGTACAGGTCCATAAAGTATGACAGAGGACCTAGTGGGGGATGTACTGTTATGTTGAAAACTGAGAAATGTTATGCATGTACAAACTATGGTATTTATTGTTGACTGTAAAACATTAATCCCCAATAAAGAAGAAAAAATGATACATGCACTAAATAAACATTCTCCCACCATAAAAAAAGAAAGATAAATATGAGGTAATCTCACACTTATAGTCAGAAGTTGAGAAATGAAAACAGAAAGAGAAATAAAAAGCAGAACTTGAACAGGATGTAGTGTATTGTATCAAAGTAAAAGGCTCTGGGGGAAAGGGGTTTTCAGGTTCTGATGCAAAATGGGGGAGGAGAAACTAGGTTAAGGGTGAGAATGTTTTGTAAAAACTTATACATTTTACACGTGTACCAAGAACTCTATTTACTGTAAACCATCCTTCCAATAAAAAAATGAATTTTTGGTAGTCCTCAGAGATCAATACATCACATGATGGCAGATGGGGACCTAGTGAAGGTTGTATTATTATGTGAAAAATGGGGAATATTATGGATGTACAAACTACTGTATTTTACTGTTGACTATAAGCCATTAATCTACCAATAAAGAAACTAAAAATAAATCAATGCATCGAGGAAATAATTTGTTAAAATATATGTGCCAAAAGAAAGAGCATCAAAATATATCAACTTTTGAGTTACTTGGAGATATTGACAATGGTACAAGGGGGTTTTAATATTCCAGTCTTACCAACAGATACACTTATCAGAGAATAAATAAAGAATTAAAAAAGAAAACCACCCATAAATACAGACACATATAGCTTCTGGATGGGAAGGGAATGAGGAAGTGATTCCTAAGACTAAAAACCTGTTCTCAGGGACAACTGGCACCAAATTGGGAGATTGGCTGCCTAGCAGCACCATTTCCAGGATGATTCTAAGTGATAAAGGACTGTTAAAAACAAATAAAAATGGATTAAAAATTTGGTTATTAGACCAGAAACACTAAACTGTATAGAAGAAAATGTTGGTGAAACTTTGCGGGACCTTCCTATCAAAGTTGTATATGGAGACTCAGCCTTCTCAGTATTGGAAATGAAAACATTACACATCAAAAGCAAACTACATAAGAATAATCAACAAACAAGTAAATGGGAGATGATATTTGTATTCATGCTCAAAACTCTACAAAAAATGGGAATAGATGGGAAATTCCTCAAGATAGTGGAGTCTATATATAGCAAATCTACAGCCAACATCATACTCAGTGGACAGAAGCTGAAAGCATTCCACCTCAGATAGGGAACTAGACAGGGCTGTCCACTGTTGCCGTTACTCTTCAACATAGTATTGGAAGTTCTTGCCATAGAAATCAGGCAAGAGAAATAAATCAAAGGAATACAGATTGGAAGGGAAGAAGTCAAGCTCTCACTATTAGCAGATGATATGATAGTATACATAGAAAAACCTAAAGAATCCAGCAGAAAATTACTGGAAGTTATTAGGCAATATAGCAAGGTATCAGGCTACAAAATCAATGTACAAAAATCAGTGGCATTTCTTTATGCAAACACTAAATCTGAAGAAGAAGACATCCAGAAATCACTCCCATTTACTGTTTCAGCAAAATCAGTCAAATAACTAGGAATAAAGTTGACCAAAGAAGTGAAAGACTTGTATGCTGAAAACTGTGAGTCGCTACTCAAGGAAATAGAAACTGATATCAAGAAATGGAAAGACATCCCATGCTCATG
The DNA here is from genome assembly GCF_950295315.1 of Erinaceus europaeus. Taxonomy (NCBI): domain Eukaryota; kingdom Metazoa; phylum Chordata; class Mammalia; order Eulipotyphla; family Erinaceidae; genus Erinaceus; species Erinaceus europaeus. The sequence continues at coordinate 77,828,120 of NC_080169.1, forward strand.
GATTGGAAGAATAAATATCATCAAAATGAATATTATCCCCAGAGCCATATACAAATTTAATGCAATACCCATGAAAGTTCCACCAAGCTTCTTTAAGAGAATAGAACAAACACTACAATCATTTATCTGGAACATGAAAACACCTAGAATTGCCAAAACCATCTTGAGGAAAAGAAACAGAAATGGAGGCATCACACTCCCAGACCTTAAACTATAAAGCCATCATCATCAAAACAGCATGGTACTGGAACAAAAATAGGCATACAGACCAGTGGAACAGAATTGAAAGCCCAGAAATAAATCCCCACACCTATGGACATCTAATCTTTGATAAGGGGGCCCAAAGGATTAAATGGAAAAAGGAGGCTCTCTTCAATAAATGGTACTGGAAAAACTGGGTTGTAACATGCAGAAGAATGAAATTGAACCACTTTATCTCACCAAAAACAAAAATCAACTCCAAATGGATCAAAGACCTAGATGTCAGACCAGAAACAATCAAATACTTAGAGGAAAACATTGGTAAAACAGTTTCCCACCTACACCACAAGGACATCTTTGATGAATAAACCCAATTGCAAGGAAGACTAAAGCAGAAACAAACCAATGGGACTATATCAAATTGAAAAGCTTCTGCACATCCAAAGAAACTATTAAACAAAGAAACCCCTCACAGAATGGGAGAAGATCTTCACATGCCATACATCAGACAAGAAACTAATCACCAAAATATATAAAGAGCTCAGCAAACTTAGCACCAAAAAAGCAAATGACCCCATCCAAAAATGGGTAGAGGATATGAACAAAACATTCACTACAGAGGAGATCCAAAAGGCTAACAAACATATGAAAAACTGCTCTAGGTCACTAATTGTCAGAGAAATGCAAATTAAGACAACACTAAGATACCACCTCACTCCTGTAAGAATGGCATACATCAAAAAGGACAGCAGCAACAAATGCTGGAGAGGATGTGGGGACAGAGGAACCCTTTTACATTGCTAGTGGGAATGTAAATTGGTCCAGCCTCTGTGGAGAGCAGCCTGGAAAACTCTCAGAAGGCTAGACATGGACCTTCCATATGATCCAGTAATTCCTCTCCTGGAGTTATACCCCAAGGACTCCATAACACCCAACCAAAAAGAGGTGTGTACTCCTATGTTCATAGCAGCACAATTCATAATAGCTAAAACCTGGAAGCAACCCAGGTGCCCAACAACAGATGAATGGCTGAGAAAGCTGTGGTATATATACACAATGGAATACTATGCAGCTATCAAGAACAATGAACCCACCTTCTCTGACCCATCTTGGACAGAGCTAGAAGGAATTATGGTAAGTGAGCTAAGTCAGAAAGATAAAGATGAGTATGGGATGATCCCACTCATCAACAGAAGTTGAGTAAGAAGATCTGAAAGGGAAACTAAAAGCAGGACCTGACCAAATTGTAAGTAAGGCACTAAAGTAAAAACCCAGTGGTGAGGGGTAGACATGCAGCTTCCTGGGCCAATGGGGGGTGGGAGTGGGTGGGAGAGATGGGTCACAGTCTTTGGTGGTGGGAATGGTGTTTATGTACACTCCTAGCAAAATGTAGACATATAAATCACTAGTTAATTAATATGAGAGGGGGAAAATCAATTGTATGTCTCAAAGTTTTTCAAAACACAAACTGAATCTTTTTAATATATAGGCTGTGTATTTGATATGCGGACTCTCTCAAAAGCCTAGACCAAGTAGATCAGAAGCATCCAATAGCACAGCTATATAGAAGATACTGGGTACTGTACAGCAAACCCTAACAAAAGGACTTTTCAAAGTTAACCCTACCAAATAATGTGATGATAATATTAACTATCGATTGTCTTTTTGAACCCTAAGACAGCAGGAACCTCACATCTCCACTTCTTCTTCTAGTGTTTGCCCTTCTTCCGTAGCCAGTCAAAAGCGTCACATTGAGCCTGATGTTTGCTTGTTGCTGGCTTTGAAAGTGACTGGGATCCATGTGGATTCAGTCGGCTAGGAAGGATCGTCAGTTTCCCCAATAAATGGGTACTCACGGGATGCACCACGAGAAGGTTGATCCAATGCATCCCACATCTCCACTATAGAGCCCCTACTTCCCCCAGTCCTGGAACCCTTGGATAGGGCCCACTTTCCTGTATGCCTCTCCCAATCCATATAGAATTATATTGCATCCGCTGATCACAACCTAACCAATGCAACGATTGCCACCTCAACATGCTTCACTTCAGACTGTGTTCAGAGACTTCACATGTGGAATGACAACACTTCAGCTTCATTACTCGGGTGAGACCTTTCCTTTCATAGTATACTCTAGTTTCATCTCAGGTGGTTCACTTTCTAACAAAGTCCCAAAACCTAGATATACACCAGTTTCTGTGAGAGAGAGCATATCTTCACATGTATCTATTAACTACTGCAAAATATATACCTGAAAGCACCAGTACACTAGAGTTTGCAGTGAGTACCCCCCTAACACTTCCTCTCCACTATTCCAAGCTTGGGATCCATGATTGCTCAACAAATTGTTTGGCTTCATATGTTAACTCTCTTTTCAATCACCAGGTTCCAGATGCCATCAGGATGCTGGCCAGGCTTCCCTGGATTGAAGACCCCACCAATGTGTCCTGGAGCTCAGCTTCCCCAAAGACACACCTTACTAGGGAAAGAGAGAGGCAGATTGGGAGTATGGACTGACCAGTCAACGCCCATGTTAGCGGGGAAGTAATTACATAAGCCAGACCTTCTACCTTCTGCAACCCACAATGACCCTGGGTCCATGCTCCCAGAGGGATGGAGAAATGGAAAGCTATCAGGGGAGGGGGTGGGATATGGAGATTGGGTGGTGGGAATTGTGTGGAGTTGTACCCCTCCTACCCTATGGTTTTGTTAATTAATCCTTTCTCAAAAAAAAAATAAAAATGGATTAAAAATTTGGTTATTAGACCAGAAACTCTAAACTGTATAGAAGAAAATGTTGGTGAAACTTTGCGGGACCTTCCTATCAAAGTTGTATATGGAGACTCAGCCTTCTCAGTATTGGAAATGAATACATTACTCATCAAAAAGCAAACTACATAAGAATAATCAACAAACAAGTAAATGGGAGAAGATATTTGTATATCAGACAAATGACTGATACTAAACATATACAGAACTGGTACAGATCTACAAAAAAATAAAAAATAACCCAATAAAAAAGTGCGCAAAGAACTAAACAGACAGTTTTCTAAAGGAGATATACATGATTCATAAGCACATGAAGAAATGCTCCACATCACTTAGCATTAGAGATATGCAAATTTAAACTAACAATTAAATTAAAGGAAAGATACCAATTAGCCTTTTCCTGGAACATGAATAATCATTTTACATGAAACAAGCCAGAAGGGGGAAGACAAATACTAGATAGTATCTACTCATATGTCGACTTTAGGACACAAAACAGTGGGACAGATAGGTTGAAACATGGCTAAACCCTTGACCTTAGTCTGTGGATTTGGGGTAAAAATGAGGGGAGGAATTGTAGGAGGGCTCCCAGTGCCTTGAACTGGGGAGAAAAAGATAGGCTTGCACACACTTTGGGGAAATTTGAAATTGCACCCCTGATAAAGTCTTGTAAAGCAGCATTCAATAAACATCAATTGAAAATGCCGAATGTGGAATAAATCTAACATTGAAAACTGTCAATTAAGGAAGAGGAGTAAATTGAGGTAATGCCAGGGATACAAAAAATCGGCAGTAGCCCTTCCTCCAAGTACTTCCAGTAAGAACTATTAAAAATACAGTTCAAAATGAATTACACATGCAAATTCACAAAAATTTGGCCAGGGTTTAAATCAAGTGTCAGCAAACATTTTCATTGATGGGAGAGATAGAAAACATTTTGTGCTTTGCAAGTTATGTAATATCTGAGGCAAATTCTCAAATCTGCTGCTGTATGTGAATAAAGCAATGGATCAAACATGATGTGTGTGCTACAATAAAACATTATTTTTCCACATAACACGTGGCAGATCAACTTTGACTCATAGGCTGTAGTTTGCTGACCTCTAGATCACAAAGAGACAGTAAAAAATGTCAAATATATAATTATTGGTCTTGTTTTCCATCTAGCCTTGTCCTATTCAACATATGAATCAGTTGAAATGATGTAGATTTTCAGTTTTTTTTGTTGTTTATAATAATTTTATGTTCAGTTTATTACAAGTTTATATCTATATTTGAATTGGAATATATTTCATATTTTTATTTTTAAATATTTATTTTATTACACAGAGAGAGACCAGAATACTGTTCAGCAAATACGGGAACTTATGCCCACAAGTCCTGTGTCCTGCCATATCTCTCTGGCCCTTCCTTTTTCTTCTTAATTTTGATCATAGAATTGTATAAACCTTTGCTAATCAAAATCAATTGGGTCTTCACAGATGTTTGAGCCTTTGGAGAGAAGAAAATCCTCTTCTGGGATGAGTGCCACTTGGAAGACTTTGTATGATTACCCCAATTCCTTTTCCTTTATTACTGCTTCCAGCTCTCACTTCAAAGAACCTAACTGAAGATAAGCAACTTTTTTCTCAAAGCTGGATTTAGAAGAATATGTGTGGTCATTTAATTTCTCCACTCTTGGTGGGTTATATTTATATTACTAATTATTGGAAGAGTTGGAAAATTTTAAATTAATTGACTTCCTAGCACTAAAATTAGTTCTATCAGAAGAAATATGAATCAAAAGCTGAAATTCAGCTTTTAACTCAATGCCTAGATTTATGATAGCTTGTTCATTCATATACTTGGAGACACAGCCACAGTCATGCCTACTAATCTTAACAGAAAGATACAGTAGGTAAGGTTTTATTCAGTCTATTCATAGAAATGTAGTTTTACTTGGATGTGAAATATTATTATAAATACTCCTGCCTAAATGCACTTTAAAATTTATCTGGATAACTTTTTACTTTTAAATTTATTTTAATATTGAAGATGTAATGATAATATTGAATTTATTTATCAGACATTTTGCATAGACTGCAAGATAAAACTTATTTATTTTTTTATCTTTTTTTTAAATTTTTTATTTAAGAAAGGATTAATGAACAAAAACATAAGGTAGGAGGGGTACAACTCCACACAATTCCCACCACCCAATCTCCATAACCCACTCCCTCCCATGATAGCTTTCTCATTCTCTATCCCTCTGGGAGCATGGACCCAGGGTCGTTGAGGGTTGCAGAAGGTAGATAAAACTTATGTAGTAGGTATTATTGTTTTAATGTTTTTATTATCTTTATTTATTTATTGGATAGAGACAGCCAGAAGATGAAAGAGAAGGGGGTGATAGAGAGGGAGAGAGACAGATACCTGCAGCGCCACTTCACCACTTGTGAAGCTTTCTCTCTGTGGGTGGGGAGTGGCGTCTGGGGGTTGAACCTGGGTCCTTGCTCACTGTTATATGTGTGCTCAACCAGGTACATCACCATCTGACCCTTGTATTATGTTTAATGTAATTTTTAATAGTTATGAATTGTCATTATGATGTTTTGTTTTTTTAATATTTATTTTTTGACTGAAAGAGATAAAAAGAGAGGTGAAAGAGGAGAGATACTAGAGTTTGTCCCAGGCATATACATTGGCAGTGAGTAAGTTCTGAGTAAGTTATATCCACTCAGCTGTCTCCCTGACCTGCTTATTTATACTATTTATCTGACAGAAATTTAGATAGATAGATGAGATAGATGAGATTGGTGATAGATATAGGTAGTAGACAGATATATAGATAGATATATAGATAGAAAGATAGATAGATAGAAGCATCACTCTAATAGCTATAGAATTCTACTTGTCTTTGTCTTCATTCTTGGGATTGTGCAATCATGTTCCATGTGGTAGCTGGGATGAAATTTAGGACTTCACATATGTCAAGCATTCACTCTACCACTGAGCTACATCCTAGCCTCCTGCAGTTTCAGATAAGTCTCTAGATATTTCAAAAATGATTCACAAGGACAGAGGAAAGTAGTATATTGGTTATGCAAAGAGAGTCTCATGTCTGAGGTTCTGAAGTCCTAAATTCAATCCCCTGCACCACCATATGCCAGTACTTACCAGTGCTCTGTTAAATAATAACAATAGATTCAAGAAGACTCAGACATGAACCATGATAAGCAAGATGAAAATTAAAATAGGTAAAAAATAGGCCCAAACAGTTAAAAAAGGGATATAATGTCATAGATAATTGGAGTTTCTGATCAATTTGAGACATGAGAGTGATGAAGCAGTGCTGTATGTGACGTTACCTCTTCCTTTATCTTTTTATTTCTATCTCCCTTTTTTGTCTCAATTTTTGTTTCTGTCCAATAAGTAAATAAATAACATATTTGACAAGTTTTATTGTAAAAATAAAGTAATTTGCACTACTGGGTTATTTTAAAAACATATGTTATTGAGGAAATCCTATATTACAAGACTATGTTTATTTGTAGTACAATTTCATATCTCCTCAAAATGTGTGTCAGTGTACTCCCTCCCTACTAAGGCATCACCCTCCCTCCACTGCAGTCCATTGTGCCTTTCTTCCCTGACTTCTCCAATTTACAACTGAGGATCAGAAGGTATAGATGATATTTATTAATGTTTCACTCTGCCTTTTTCTTTCTTTTTTTAAAATTTTTTATTTAAGAAAGGATTAATGAACAAAAACATAAGGTAGGAGGGGTACAACTCCACACAATTCCCACCACCCAATCTCCATAACCCACCCCCTCCCATGATAGCTTTCCCATTCTCTATCCCTCTGGGAGCATGGACCCAGGGTCGTTGAGGGTTGCAGAAGGTAGAAGGTCTGGCTTCTGTAATTGCTTCCCCGCTGAACATGGGCGTTGACTGGTCGGTCCAGACTCCCAGTCTGCCTCTCTCTTTCCCTAGTAAGGTGTGTCTCTGGGGAAGCTGAGCTCTAGGACATATTGGTGGGGTCTTCAATCCAGGGAAGCCTGGCCAGCATCCTGGTGGCATCTGGAACCTGGTGATTGAAAAGAGAGTTAACATACGAAGCCAAACAATTTGTTGAGCAATCATGGATCCCAAGCTTGAAATAGTGGAGAGGGAGTGTTAGGGGGGTACTCACTGCAAACTCTAGTGTACTTCTGCTTTCAGGTATATATTTTGCAGTAGTTTATGGATACGTGTGAACATAAGCTCTCTCTCACAGAAACTGGTGTATATCTAGGTTATGGGACTTTGTTAGAAAGTGAACTACCTGAGATGAAATTAGAGTGTACTATGAAAGGAAAGGTCTCACCCGAGTAATAAAGCTGAAGGGTTGTCATTCCACACATGAAGTCTCTGGACATAGTCTGAGGAAGCATGTTGAGGTGGCAATCGTTGCTTTGGTTAGGTTGTGATTGGCAGATGCAATATTATTTGGTTTGGATTGGGAGATGCATACGGGAAAGTGGGCCCTATCCAAGGGTTCCAGGACTGGGGCAAGTAGGGGCTCTATAGTGGAGATGTGAGGTTCCTGCTGTCTTAGGGTTCAAAAAGACAATCGATAGTTAATGTTATCATCACATTATTTGGTAATTGGGTTAACTTTGAAAAGTCCTTTTGTTATGGTTTGCTGTACAGTATCCAGTATCTTGTATATAGCTGTGCTATTGGATGCTTCTAATCTACTTGGTCTAGGCTTTTGAGAGAGCCCGCATATCAAATACACAGCCTATATATTAAAAAGATTCAGTTTGTGTTTGAGAAACTTTGAGACATACAACTGATTTTCCCCCTCTCATATTAATTAACTACTGATTTATATGCACTCTACCTTTTTCTGTGGCTTTTTTTCTCAAATCCCACATATGAATGCGATCATCTGACATTTATCTTTGTAAGTCTCTAAAATGATTAAAAATATAGAATTTTGAAGTGTCTTGTTGTAAACATAGGAAAATGTTTTGAAATTCCATAGGGTAATAGGAATAATTAATGACATTTTTTAATAAAAAGAGCTTAATGAAGACAAGCACTTGGGTAAATTATGCGTCTTGAATAAATTTATATTTATTGCTTTAAGATTGGAATGATATTCACTATTTCACCATGGATACTAGAAATGTTATATGAAGGAAATTATTCAGAAAACTCTAGATTCATTTTCCAAAGTTCAATATACTGAAGGCTCACTTGAGAATCTTGTCAAATAAGAAAACCTCCCCATGTATCACATCTAATAGTTCTTTACTGAAAAAGGAATCTTCATTTCTCACCTGGTCTAGGCATAACATTTGCAAAATGTCTATTGACATGGTAAATACACTCTGGGATTGAAATTACTATAGTTTTGCCAATTTATTGGTAGGAAAAGATTAACAAATTATATTTTATTTAATTTTTCCTTCTTAGGAGACGAAGAATTATGTTTCATTTTCATAGGGTTTTATGGAGTTGTTTTTGTTTAATTAAAGCTCAATGTTCAGGTAAACATAAAATAGATATTCTGAGATTATATTAAAATCTCTCTCAGTTAAGAGTTTTCAGTGAATTTCTACCCTAATCACCAAATGACTTAGCAAATTTTTTTTTCATACTCTAGTTCATGCACTTTCAGTATTATTATTCTTGGAAACCTCTTTTATAGATCAGAAGATGCCTGAAGGAGACCAAGTTACATATAGTTATGGAATTATAAATATATAAATAGTTGAGAGACACAACTGGATCACTAAGGACAGAGGGAGGGATGGAGGAAGGGAAAGAGAAAGAGAAAAGGAGAGAGAGAAAGAGAGAAGAGAGAAAAGAGAGAGAGAGAGAGGCAAAGACAACTGAAGCATTACTCTAACATTTGTGAACTTATTTGATTGGTTGGGGGTAAACCAGTTGCTGTCTGATTATCACTCCTGTAATGGTTGATATCCATCTAACCAAAGACAGAGGAGTGGATAAGAAAGTTGTGGTATATATACACAATGAAATACTACTCGGCCATAAGATAAGATGAGATTTTCCCTTTCATTACAAATTGGATGAAAGTGGAGGGAATCGTCTTAAGTGAAATAAGCCAGAAGAGAAACAGATACCAGGTGATTTTACTTAAAGATGGAACTTAAGAAACAAAGAAAATACAGTGTGAACACTTAATAAACTATACTATATTTTAACACATACACATACTCAAAAGCTGAGAAACTAGAAGAGACTGAAAGGGGGTAGGAGGCGCAGTGCTATTGGAAGGAGATGAGAATTTGGTGGTTGCTGAGGTGTGCTAACACCTCTTGGGGAGACAAGAAACTGTACCTCTATGACAGCAACAATTATGTTAATAGCAAGTCATACATATGATTACAAGTCCAGAAATAGACTGAAACAGAAATGCAAAAGAAAATACTTAGGTACTGTTAAAAATACCATTTTTTAAAACTGTTTAATAAATGATTACCACATTTTCATTTTCAGCCACGTTTTACAAATTTCACAGCCTATGTTCATCTATACTATTCATCTGTTTTCCTTGGTGAGACATTTTTGGAAAAATGAAAGCATGCACATTATATTATATGTAAATATTTTTAAAGCATAAAGTGTTTAGTGGAATAGACATGTGCACTTGTAATTTGAGGTTTTTTTCCCCATGTCATGTTGTTAACAAACTTATTCAAATAGGCTAATTTGTGTTACATTTTTCTTCGATTCATTTCTTGATATATGTGCTATTTACAAGATATATTCAATATCTCAGTCTGGTATTAATCAGTGACTACATTTAACAGTGAAAAGCTAATGAAGTAGAAAGGAGGTTAATTGTTCATAACCATCTTTTCATTTTTACTAATTGCTTTGTGGACTTTCCATACATCTTTAGGTTAACAGAATTCTTTAAAAGGAAGAAACACTTTTAAATTCTCACATACTTTTCAAGTTTTTCTTACCAATTCCATAGCAATAAAAAGAAAAAAAGAAATATTTCCTGTAGCTAGGAAGACCTCCTTAGTGCTGTTAAAAACTGAAGGTTGATTGGCCTCCCTTTTAATCACTCAGCACCTATTTATAACTTTTCCTATAGAAAACATGCCATTATATTCTCCCTACTCTGAGATTTTTATGTTGCCAATTATTGTTAAGAAGAAGAAATATTAAATAGTTTTGCCATATTTCATGTGTTTAATTTTTTCCCCTCTTCATCTTCCTTTCTGCACCTATATCACTGATTTAAGTGCTTGTCATCTTCAAAGCCAGCTTGTGGCCTGTGCCACAACTGCAGGGAATCAGGCAGATACTGAATCTTGGAATTTTGTCGTTTTTAAAAGTGAAAGGGTAAACATAATAATAATCCAACTGATTGCCCACTTGGTAAATCATCTGAAACTTCAGCTGTTATTTTTACTCTTAAGGGAGATAGAGTATGATATATTTTATATTAAGATAGGCCCTATTGTCCTATTCATAAAGCCTGAATTTTGACTTGTATTTCCAGTTGGAGCAATGATCTCTCCACTTGCTCTTTTATGATCCATTTTGGGAACAATAGCCTGCTGTGAATGGGATACTTACTGTGGTGATGGGAGGCATCTAATTTGTAGCTGAGGAACAGATTCTTTCCAAGGTAAGTTTATTAGAACCTGATTTGTATGTCATGAACATGCTGACACAGATCAGGGGAAAATGTGAAACTAGACCCTTGTGACAATAATAGTCTTGTAAATCAACTTTTCTCCAATTAAAAAACTAAAAAGAAGTTCTACTTTCACATGAAAAAATGTAGTGGATACTTTGTTATAATTAGTTATCTTTGCTTTTTAGCATTTGAATGCTGACTCCTAATTGTTTCCACTTTGATGTCTAAGAGATCCTTTCTTTTTCTCCCACTCCCCTCCTCCTCCCCCTGACCCACTTCACTCCCTTTTTCCTTCTCCCTTTCCCTTTTCTTCCCATAAACTCTGGCTTATGGTGATACTGAGGATTGGACCTGAGAACTTTAGGATTTCAGTCACGGAAGTATTCTTTTTATTTTTTATTTAAGAAAGGATTAATTAACAAAACCATAGGATAGGAGGGGTACAATTCCACACAATTCCCACCACCCAATCTCTATATCCCATCCCCTCCCCTGATAGCTTTCCCATTCTTTATCCCTCTGGGAGCATGGACCCAGGGTCATTGTGGGTTGCAGAAGGTAGAAGGTCGTCTGGCTTCTGTAATTGCTTCCCCACTGAACATGGGCATTGACTGGTCAGTCCATACTCCCAATCTGCCTCTCTCTTTCCATAGTAGGGTGGGTCTGTGGGGAAGCGGAGCTCCAGGACACATAGGTGGGGTCTTCAGTGAACATATGCTCTCTCTCACAGAAACTGGTGTATGGTTTTGACACTTTGTTAGAAAGTGAACCACCTGAGATGGAATTAGAGTATACTATGAAAGGAAAGGTCTCACCCGAGTAATGAAGCTGAAGGGTTGTCTTTCCACACGTGAAGTCTCTGAACACAGTCTGAAGTGAAGCATGTTGAGGTGGCAATCGTTGCATTGATTAGGTTGTGATCGGCAAATGAAACATTATTTGATATGGATTGGGAGAGGCATATGGGAAAGTGGGCCCTATTGAAGGATTCCAGGACTGGGGGAAGTAGGGGCTCTATAGTGGAGATGTGAGCTTCCTGCTGTCTTAGGGTTCAAAAAGACAATCGATAGTTTATGTTATCATCACATTATTTGGTAATTGGGTTAACATTGAAAAGTCCTTTTGTTAGGGTTTGCTGCACAGTAACCAGTATCTTGTATATAGCTGTGCTATTGGTTGCTTCTGATCTACTTGGTCTAGGCTTTTGAGAGAGTCTGCATATCAATTACACAGCCTATGTATTAAAAAGATTCAGGGAGTCTAGCGCAGCGGGTTAAGCACAGGTGGCGCAAAGCACAAGGACTGGCATAAGGATCCCGGTTCGAACCCTGGCTCCCCACCTGCAGGGGAGTCGCTTCACGGCCAAAACCATACACCAGTTTCTATGAGAGAGAGCATATGTTCACAAGTATCCATAAACTACTGCAGAATATATACCTGAAAGCAGAAGTACAATAGAGTTTGCAGTGAGTACCCCCCTAACACTTCCTCTCCACTATTCCAAGCTTTGGGTCCATGATTGCTCAACAATTTGTTTGGCTTTGTATGTTAACTCTCTTTTCAGTCACCAGGTTCCAGATGTCATCAGTAAATTTATATGTCCCTTCTTATCTTCCTCTATTTTCTATCTCTAACAAATGAACAGTTTCTCAAATAAAACAGGGAAAATACTGTGAAGTAAAATGATGTCAATTGTTTTTTAAAGAAGTAACAGGAAAAATTTCAGTCTTTTTTTTTCCAAGACAAGAAATATTTAGAACATAGACAGTCTGGGAAAAAAAAAAAAAGATACTTTTGTCAGGGGGCCTGTCAGTGGTGTACCTAGCTGAACTCACACATTACCATGTTCAAGGATGTAAGTTTGAGCCCCTACTCCCGACGTGCAGGGGGACAACTTCTTGAGCAAAGGCAGGCCTGTAGATGCCTACCTTTATCATTCTCCTTCTCTAGCTCCTCCTATACTCTCATTTTCTCCTGTCCTTTCAAATAAAATAGAAAGAAAATAAGGCGGGAAGAGCGTGGAAAAGGCTGCTGGTAACAGTGGACTCATAGTGCTGGCATCAAGTCCCAGCTGTAGTCCTGCTGACAATAAAATAGAAAAATAAAATAAAAACGTATTTCTATCTCATGTTTTACTCAGGCCAATCTTGCAGCAAATTTATGATTTTTTGCCAGTTTTATTTTTTTAAATCTATTTCTTTTCTTGAGAAAATGGTATTAAACTCAGGTATGTGACACCAACCCTTGTGAAAATATGTGTTACTATACCTCATCCATCACCCAAGCTCCCTCTCCTACTGCAGTCCATTATAACCCACTCCCCCTCTCGCACACACACCCTTTAGTAACCACAGGTCTGCTTATATAGATCAAGGGTTTATTCATCTCTCACCTAGTGGAGTTGAAGGGCATCATGTCAGAAAGACAAAGTTTGGTGATTAAAATATTTTTCTTAGAGTTAAAAGAGATTCTTTCACTTGCACCCCAGATGTTAAGTATATTAAGGCAAGTTGACTTTGATCCCAAGTTTGGAATAGTGGAGAGGAAGTGTTAGGGAGGTACTCACTGCAAACTCTAGTGTAATCCTGCTTTCAGGTATATATTTTGCAGTAGTTTATGGATACGTGTGAACATAAGCTCTCTCTCACAGAAAGTGTTGTATGTCTAGGTTATGGGACTTTGTTAGAAAGTGAACCACCTGAGATGGAATTAGAGTATACTATGAAAGGAAAGGTCTCACCCGAGTAATGAAGCTGAAGGGTTGTCATTCCACATGTGAAGTCTCTGGACACAGTCTGAAGTGAAGCATGTTGAGGTGGCAATCATTGTGTTGGTTAGGTTGTGATCGGCAGATGCAATATTATTTGATATGGATTGGGAGAGGCATACGGGAAAGTGGGCCCTATCCAAGGGTTTCAGCACTGGGGGAAGTAGAGGCTCTATAGTGGAGATGTGAGCTTCCTGCTGTCTTAGGGTTCAAAAAGACAATCGATAGTTTATGTTATCATCACATTATTTGGTAATTGGGTTAACATTGAAAAGTCCTTTTGTTAGGGTTTGCTGCACAGTAACCAGTATCTTGTATATAGCTGTGCTATTGGTTGCTTCTGATCTACTTGGTCTAGGCTTTTGAGAGAGTCTGCATATCAGTTACACAGCCTATATATTGAAAAGATTCAGTTTGTGTTCTCACATCCCAGATATATCATACAAAGACAAATAATCCATGATTTTTACAAGAATCTATCTAATGATTAATGTTTCTAGTATTGTGTGTATTTCTTAACCAGAAGTGCACACTGTTCAACTCTGGCTTATGGTGGTGTGGGGACTGAACCTGGGACTTTGGAGCCTCAGGCATGAGAGTCTGTTTGCATAACTATTATGCTATCTACCCTCTGCCCCTGTGTGTATTTCTGTTCCAGAGTTAATACACATTTGAAACTAAACCAGAAGGTTATTAAACTTAGGAAGATTACACATCTATTTTCCTGCAGGGGGAAGAAGAGATAGTTGAAAATCAACTCAGGATTTAAAATCATATCTGCCAACCATCAAAGTAACTGAATTCTCAACTGAGGCAGGTTTGCTATGGCAAGGCCAAGATCCTGGAAGAGAAATCACGAGACCAGACAGATCATAGGAATGAGTACATCAGTAGCCTTAAAGGTGCTGACTTTGTGACTTTTGACCTCAACTTCAAGGTAGCTCATTTCTCCTTCTCATGGAAGGGTGTTGCAAGATGACTCTTTATTCTCCATCCCCCACACACACTTTATTGCGGGTTACTGGTTTACTGTACAGCTCTTGACACATGGGTAAAATTTCCCTTTTTCCAAGGTAAGTGTCTACAAAACACTCTCTCTTCCAACCTAGATCATTTCTTTCACCATGTACTGGGATTCTAGTGCCCCTCAATCCTATCCCACCCTTTCACCCTCTTCACTAGAGGTCTTTGCTTTGGGGTAGATACCACACCCAGTCCAAGTTTTATTTTTGTTTTCCACATCTATCTCCATTCCTTAAGTTCCATCTATAAGTGAAATCATCTAGTATTTGGGCACCTACCTTATAACCTGGTAGTTCTACTCCTGTGGATATGTCAAAAAGAAACAAAGATGTTTACCTAAATATATATATATATATATATATATATATATATATACAATTTTTAATAATCCAAACATGGAAGCAACCCAGATGCCCAATGACATGTGAGTGATGAAGAAAGACACACACACACACACACACACACACACACACACAATACAGTGTAGCTATTAAAAATGATGAACTTACCTCCTTTTCCACATTTTAGATGGAACTTGAAGATAACATGTTAAATAAGATAAGTCTCCTTATTCTTGGAAGACACACAGCAGAGTCCTTTATCTTTTATGGAACAAGGATTACCATTAGAATTCACACCATTAGTATCCATTAATTTACAGCATAAACCATTTTAGTATATTATTGTTCTGGTAAGGGAGGGAGAAAGATTATTTTCTCCCCAACTTCAAAGAACATATAGAATTAAAATTTATTATCTGGAGCAGGTTGAATGTCTATGAAACTGGACTAGAAGTTATTTAACCAAGAGAACTTAAAGATAAGACTGCAGAGAGAATAATTTTTATCTTTTTTATTATTTATTTATTTATTTTCCCTTTTGTTGCCCTTGTTGTATAACATTGTTGTAGTTATTGATGTCATTATTGTTGGATAGGACAGAGAGAAGTGGAGAGAGGAGGGGAAGACAGAGGGGGGAGAGAAAGACACCTGAAGATTTGCTTCACCACTTGTGAAGTGACTCCCCTATAGGTGGGGAGTCGGGGGCTCGAACTAGGATCCTTACACAGGTCTTTGCACTTTGTGCCACGTGCAAAGTGGCACTTTGCACCACCGCCCTACTCCCTAGTTCGTATCACTCTTGGGATTTAGAATTAGGGTAAGAATTCATGTATTTTGAAATGTATTGCTGACATTACTTTTAAGAATTTCATGGAGTTATGAAAAAAATATTTGAAAAGGTAAAGTGATTCCAGTGGAAAGGAGATTGACACATTGGTGGTGGATATAGTGTAGTAACATATAATTTGAAGAAAGCTAAATGTGTCCTCCTTAAATATAGATCATTTTATGAACCAATTTTCTCTGAATTTATTTTTTTGTTGTCACCAGGGTGTTCACTGTGGCTCAGTGTCTTCATAATGAATACACCAATACCTATAACCATGTTTTTTTTTCTTCTGTCTTTTGTTAAAATAAAATGAAAAGAAATTGAGAGGAGGAAGGTGAGAAAGGAGAGAGAAAGAGAGACACTTGCAGCACTGCATTATTTTTCCTGAACTTTCTTCCACTGCAGCTAGGGAGCAAGGCTCACATTCAGGTATTTGCATGTTACATGTGTGCTCAATGTGATGTGCCACTGCCCAGCTCTTTTGTTCCATAAGAAGAGAAAGGAGGGAGTCCAGCGGTAGCGCAGTGGGTTAAGCGCAGGCGTGCAAAACGCAAGGACCAGCATAAGGATCCCGGTTCGAGCCCCCAACTTCCCACCTGCAGGGAAGTCATTTCATAGGCTTTGAAGCAGGTCTACAGGTGTCTCTCTTTCTCTCCCCCTCTCTCCATTTTTCTGTCCTATCCGACAACAACATCAATAATAACTACAACAATAAAACAAGGGCAATGAAAGGGAATAAATAAATAAGTATTAAAAAAAGAAGAGAAAGGTAAAACAAACAAACAAATAAATAAAAAAGAGAAAATTATGATAGCATGTACATGTTTAGAATAATCAAGTTCTGTTTGTTGCCAAACACTGAAACTCCATTCTTTTATATTTTATCCTAGAAGAGACATGGTTATAGAAAAAAAAAAGATTCTAGATTATCTTGTTTACCTATAAATTTTCTCTTCTCATTCTCACGATACACATGGTTTATTGCTTTTTGTTTACATCCACTGGCTTACAAAAATATGGCATTGCACTTCAAAGTATATCTGCTGTGGGCCTTGGCCAATTAGGTTCTCTGCAGCATACTTTTCATGGTTGCCATTAAGTTTGAATCCAACCCTGTTACTGATTACTGCCTAAATGAAAATGTGATTTGACCTCTAGGAATTTCAATTTATATCTCTTGATAAAGCACCTTTTTCCTTGTCTGTCACTGAGGAGTTTGTGATGAAAAACTATAATGACATTGTTTATTAAAATATGCAGCCTATTAATACATAAAATAAGGTATATCAGTTGGATAAAACTAACTCTGAATCCCACTGTGTATAGTACTTTGCAGACTGGGGGGGGATGACTTAATTAAAAAATGGATAATGATTCTAAATATGCATTTTTAACAAGGAGACATACAAATGGCCAATTTACATATGAACAGTATTATATTGATCATAATTAGTCAACAGGAGAAATTAAATTAAAGCTATAATGAAATGCCAGTTATATTTATTAGAAACTATAATTTAAAAATAAACAGTAATAATTACCCATTACACTACTAGTGGGAGTGTAATATAGTATAGGCATTCTGGAAATAGTTCAGTAGTTTATCAGCTTGAACATGAAATTATCATATAACCCACTTCTTGACTTATACCTACTTAAATCCACTTCTTGACTTATACACAGAGGAAATGCAGCCTATGTCTACACAAACATGTGTATATAAATTGTAACTTTATCCAAAATAACCTCAGTGCCTATGAACTGCTAAATAAACATAAAAGGTGGTACAATCCAGGACTGAGCAGTACACATAGACCTAGGTTCAAGTCTCAAGTTCTCACCTCCAGGGAGCGGGGTGGGAAAAGAGCTCTTTCTCTCCCACTCCCTCTCTATCTTCACCTTCCCCGTCAATTTTTCTCTGTTTCTATCAAAAACAAACAAGCAAATAAATAAACTATTAAAAAAGAAAGTTATTGTATCACTAAATATTAAATTAAAAAATTATGCTGTTTTCTATTGTGTGGCTCATCTTCAATGATGTTTTTGAAGCATTTAAAGAAATAGTTATTATTGGGATTGTTAAGAATAATAATAGTAGAAATACTGTTAGCGATAATCATGGCAATTAATAATATTGGTGTTATTTTGCTTACTGAAGAGATGATCCTAATACTATAGTTCATAACTTTACAAAGTTATCCTTGTAAATGATCTATGTAAAATACTATTAAAAATGTTAGCATTTTAATAGCATTTGGGCAAAATTTAGAGAAAATAGTAATGTGACTGCCTTCCCCCTTTTGTGTTATTAAAGAGATCATTCATGTGTACTGATTATAGAATATGACCTTGTGGACTTAAAAAATAGCTCAGTTGGATAGTGCACTCAGGTTTGAACCCAAGCCCTATCACACTGAAGGAAGATTTGGTGCTGTGGTCTCTTTCCTTCTCTATCAAAAATAAATAATTTATTTATAAATAAATTATAAATTAATGAATATTTTGTGCTAAAATCACATTGGTAACTGAATTTTCTTCTTTAAAAATAGTTCATGTTTACTTTATTTTCTAAGGTTGTTTGAATGATTCTTAAGCATTCCACTCCCCTACTAAAAATACACACCAGAAAAGTGGATATTGCTATTTGCAGTATTCAGTACAAGACCACTGTCTACCCATCAGTCCTTCTAGTGACAGGACATGGAAAGGTCACTGGATTTGTCATTTTTATGGTAAACTTGAATGATCTCATATCAATTCAATTTTAAATCTCGGGAGTTGGGCAGTAGCTCAGAGGGTTAAGCGCACGTGGCAAAAAGCTCAAGGGCCAGTGCATAAAGATCCCGGTTTGAGCTCCTGCTCCCCACCTACCTGCAGGGGAGTCGCTTCACAAGCGGTGAAGCAGGTCTGCAGGTGTCTATCTTTCTCTCCTCTTCTATCTTCCCCTCCTCTCTCCATTTCTTGTTGTCCTATCCAACAAAGGTGACAACAATAATAATTACAACAATAAAGCAACAAGGGCAACAAAAGGGAATAAATAAATAAATTTAAAAAAGAAAAAAAATTGTGCATAGTTTTTAAAAAAAATTAAATTTCCTGCAATTACCAAAAATACACTTCTTTACCGAAAGAATTAAAAAGCAGTAGACATCCCAGGATGTCTAGTGTTACGTAAATATTCTTTATGGAAGGACTGTTTTCTTGAAAATATTATTTATCTATATTATGTAACTATAAGGAAATTAATGGCAACTATTTAACCTGCTCATGTTCACTGATATACAAGAATTGTTTGAATCTGTAAAAGTATTTCCAAATTAATCAAAAGATGGAATGTGGCACCAAAAGAAAGCTTCTTGTTTCACTGAAGGGCTGATTTTCTACAGCACAATTGTTAGCACATTGGGTACAATTTCTCATTTCAACAAGATAGGTGTCTTCAAAACACTCTTACTCTCACATTAGGTCCATTACTGTTTACCAGGATCTGAAAGCTTCCCCTTATCTTTCGCCCGTCACCACCGGATTGTCTTTCTTCCCCAGAGTCATTTGCTTTGGTGCAGTCTTGTCATCTGAACACAAAAGCTGAAAATCTGCTCAGCAAGTTGGCATACTTGGAAAGGTGCCCGATTTGCCAACACACAACCTCGGCTTGAACGTGTTCCACATGTTCTTCACATAGTACAGGTGAGGGGTTCATTGCTGTTGTATCTTTCGCCTGCTCATACTGCTTCTTTGTCTCTTTGTCTTCAGTTGTATTTTGCCACTAGATTTATTGCTGTGAATCAATGCCTGAATTCCACCATTCCTGGAAGTCATACTTTTTTCCTTTTTATTTACCTCAATATACAACAAAATCTGTTTGCATTTCTTAAAATTGTATAACAATGAGATAATTTTTTGAACTAAAACAAACAAACTATATATTCATGAGAGTGGGAGAAAAGACCAGAGCACTACTCAGCTCTGGCATATGGTAATGCTGATGTTCAATCTCATTTTTCTTTCTCCTTCCAATAGAGAGAGAAAAAACAGAGAGCAAAAGAACAGGTAGTCAGAAAGAGAGATGCCTGAAGCACTATTTTACTTGTAGAACTTCTCTCTGCAGGTGGGGACCAAGACCTTGAAGCTGGGTCCTCATGGGTGATGATGTATGTACTTTAGTGAGTCAGTGTTTCTCTTTAGAGAAACCAAAAAGTCAGCCAGCATGGAGGCTCCCTGGTGACAAAAACAATAATAACAACAAAAACAAGTTTAAAACTTAAACAGTTCCTCATAAATGAAAAGGAAATAGGTTTCACTGGAACCATTGCTTGTGATCTACCCTGGAGATTAAACTAAGTACTCAGTTTAATACTAGGACTTCCCTGCTGTTTTGAATGCAAAAGCTAAAAATTCAGGCCAGCAAGACTGCACACCTAGAAGAGGGTCTCAGGGACTAAATCAGATGACTGGAGCTTTTAGGTGGTCAGTGAGGTTACATAGGTTAAATCACAGACAAATAGATGGGGTTGTTCTAGCTGTGAGGGCACAGCAATATGAGTTTGTCTAGGAGAGAGATGAAGAAAAGTAGTCAGAGATTCAGTTGTCTCATTGCAGAACAAGAGAAATAAATTCACAAAGGAGACACAAGGCAAGTGACAGTACTAACGGTTACCAACACACTTGTTAAGTCTCTACAAAGTGTGCATATTTGAAGGTGGGTTATTCTTACATAGAGGTTACATTTTATGACCTGTTAATGTATTTAGAAGTAGCTTCATTGAATTAATATAACATGTATATAGTCATTACAACACATTTAAAAATGTTAAAGTAAAAGGAATCACCTATTATTCCTAGGGATTCCTCCCTCCCCCATCAAAAACAGCATCTGAAATATCAGGATTTATCCATTTACTCTGTCTTACTTTGCTTGCTTATGTGATTTTTCTACTATCCAGATTTTTTTTTCACTCATATTTTTCTGTTTAGTGTATAGAGGAGAGGTAATAGATGTTGTTTCTAAATCTTGGAAGTGCCAATAGCTTCTCCATTGTCTTCTCAATAGCAATTAAATTTTCCTTCCTTGTCCTTGTTTTAAATCCAGCCCCTTTTCTACTGGAGAGTGCTCAAGGGACTGAGAACTGAGAAACCTGGTTGCCTCTGTTCTTAGTTTTTATTTAGCCAATGTACACTAAGCATATGCTCTGTGTCAAGAGCTGCTCTAAATTCTTGGAGAATAGATCAGTATTATTACATTCTAAACACAAATAAGTAGTAAATATATTTCAAATCTTTACATGTAGACAGTAAAGCAAGGAGATATGAAAGAGTGACTAAGTGAAGCTAAGAATGTTTTGTTTTATTTTTTATTAAATTTACATTTTTATTTGTGATTATACTGGGTTTCAAGATTTTAGGAGTACAGATTACATGGTATAGTTCCACACCACATTCACCACCAAAGTTCTGTGTCCTCACCGTCTTACATCCCTAAGTAATCATCATAGTTTTCAAAAGTCTTAAAACAGTTTGCTTAGAAATAGACTGCTTTGAGTTTCCCTCTCTGTTCTTCTTTCTCAACTTCTGTTTATGAGTGGGATTATCCCACTCATAAAGAAGAATGGAGAGGGAAACTCAAAGCGGGTTTGACTGAATTTGGAGTATGGCACCAAAGTAAAAACCCTGGGATGTTGGTGAGCAGGTGGATATTCAGCTTCATGGGGCAGGGTTGGGGTGGGGTGGAGTGGGGAGGTGGGATGGTACAAAGTCTTTTGTTGGTGGGAATGGTATTTATGTACACTCCTATTAATTTGTAGTCATATAAATCACTATTAAATTAATATGAGTAAATTAAAAAAAGAAATAGACTGCTTAGGGGACAGGTGGTGATGCACCTCATTGAGCACACATAGTACAATGCTCAAGGACCCTGGTTCAAGCCCCTGGTCACCACATGCAGGGGATAAGCTACACAAATGGTGAAGTAGAGCAGCAGGTGTCAGTTTCTCTACCTTTCTTTTTTTTAATTTATTTTTTATTTATGAAATAAGGTAAGGTGAGCCATTTCTAGCCCCTTTACATTCTGCTATTTTGCCTTTGAACCTTACCATCACATCCAGAATATCCCTTAGTGTTACTTCCTTTCAATCCATCTTTAAGGAAAGAAAGAGAGAGAGAGGGAGAGGAAGAAAGAAATGAAGGAAGAAAGGAAGGAAGGAAGGAAAGAAGGAAGAAAGGAAGGAAGGAAGGAAGGAAGGAAGGAAGGAAGGAAGGAAGGAAGGAAGGAAAAGAAACACAACTTGGATGAATTTCATCACCACCTCTGCAATAGCAATAAAGCAATATTTTATTCTAATGCACTTAAAACAGAGAATTTGTTACAACCTTAAGATCTGTGAGCAACTTCATAATACTGCTTATTTTCTCTGATATCATTTCAATATCAGTTCTGCCTATTTTCTCTGATATCATTTCAATATTGCTAAGTTCTCTGACTAATTACATTGTTCTTTCTCCTTTCCTTGATTAGACCCAATTTATTCATCTATTGGGCATTTTCTTCTTGTTTGAGGTACCTAGAAAACTTACTCAAATGTATCATCTTTGGAGAAATACCTCAGTATAAAGCTTCCTTAGCTTCACCAATGAAAAGTGAAGAGACCAGCTACCAGATCTTATGGAATGCAGCAAAAGCAATCTTTATTTTTCTTTTTAGATTTTATTTATCACTGGATAGAAATAGAAATTGAGAAGGGAGGGGGAGATAGAAAGGTAACTTTCTTAGAAGTTGTAGCACTTAACTAGATTCTGAAGCATTCATGTTCTTCTAGAGAAAGATAACAAAGATACATGACCAGTGAGTCTTCAGAGTCAATAAAACTCTTGATCCCCACATCTTTACTAATATGATACAAAAAGCGAAAGAGAGAGAGAGAACAATAGTGTTGCTCTGGCACCTGCAATAGAGGGGATCAGATTCAGGACTTCATATTTGATAGTCCAAAACTCTAGCCACTGCACCACCATCTGGGTTGTGGCCACTGAGTCCTAAGTCATAAGTAAAACAACATGTGGATACCTGTTCCTAGAGGGAAAAATTGAGTCCTGTATATGTTTGGAAGTTCTTTAGCATTTAAGAGTTTATGGAGCTTCTATCTACACATCTATATAGGAACATGCAATTAACCCTTTTTTCTTTATTTATAGACAAACTGAGTTAATACACTATGACAGATTGTTTCAAACTGAAAGAATGTCAAGAAAAATGAAAAGAGAGAGAGTCGACACTATTTCATCTCTCTGTTTGAATGTTTGGTTACTCATAATAATGATTTCTCTTGGCTTTTCTTTTCTTGTTACTCATTAGAATAGGGGTTATATTGAGACAGTACTTGCTTTCTCTCTTTACCTGACTGAAAAAGTGATTCAGGAACAGTGAAATTGAAAACAAACAAACATAAAAAAATAATGATATACAACACTAACCATTTTTTATTGTAGACTATGTTGTGTTTAATAATTAAATATCTTTCATACTGAATTAATCTTGAATAATTTCAGTAAAAAGTAAATTATTTTAGAGTAAATATTTTGTATAATTTAATATATATCCACTTTCTATTATTTTAATAAAGAAAATAACAGCTTTATTGAAAACCCAACTTTGCTTAAATGCAGGAAATGCATTCTTTCCTTTTGGGCAGAGGCAGTGAATTCATTCTTTACTTTTTCATTTTTCAGTTGCTAAAATACTACCTTAAAGAATAACAAGAATAGTTTTTTTTTCTTCCTGTAGTTATCCATTTCTCTATCTCCTTTATTCTCTGCTTAATTACATTCTCTAGTGTAAAATAATTTAAGAAACTAAAGGTGGTATGAAGTCACATCATATTTATTCTCAGTCTAATGATAAAAATTGTACCAAAGGGATTCTGTAAAAAGAATTTGATATCCTGACTATAAGTGACCATAAATTTCACAGTTTTATATGGAGTGGTGGAGACTTTTAATGAAATGGAGTGGACTGGGTTCATATAAGTTAAAATTGGAGTTGATGATAATAGTAGCTAGCCAGTATTGAATACTTAATACTGGATAATCTCACTCACATGTGGAATTTAAGAAACAAGAACAGAAAGGGAAAACAGAGTAAAACTTGGACTAGACATAGTGTATTCCATCAAAGCAAAAAACTCTGTGGAAGAATGGAAAGAGATGAAATTTAGGGGCTCTTGAGACTCTGATCTATTGCTGTGGAAAAGGACTTAGGTGAGGATTTGAGAGTGTTCTACAGGCACATATTGTAGGGAGCTGAGAAACGGTGCCCAGGTATCAATGAGTGTATTATAAACTTAACTCCCTCAGTGAAGTGATTTGGAAAAAAAATGCATCCATGTATTAAATATATTAGGTGATATAATGTCGGGCTGAGCTTCATTGACGGGAGACAGATGACCAGGGACTCATGGTTGAGCTGTAGGCAGTATCTCTTTATTCATGCAGGACGCAGCACAATCTATACCAAGCTAAGCTAAACTAAAACTAAAATGAACAATGTTGTCTTTATATATACTTCCCAAGTAGGGCGTGAACAGGATGTGACATAGAGAGGGTGGAGAGAAAAGTGACTGGTGAAAATCAGAGTGTGACAAGGAGAGGGGGCAGAGCAAAAACATATCATGACCCAGTGGGGATTGAACCAATGCCCTGGAGGGAGGGTGGTGCTTGTTAACAGTGGTTATGTAAATAGAATGAAGTGGTTATGTAAATAGAATAGTGTTAAGCAGGGGGGATTTAAACCAAATGAAACAGAAGGGGTTTTTAAAAGCATACCAACAATATAATATACATTTATAAAGTTATATATTCTTATGTAGTGGAAATTATTTGTACATTGTAGTTGTTATTACATTTCTTTCTTTCCTTTCTTTTTTTCTTTCTTTCTTTTGCTGTCAAAATTCTTGCTGGGACTCAGTGCCTGCATGATTACTCCACTATTTCTGATGGCCAAGTTATTATTATTATTATTAATATATTTGTTTTACTGTTAGAGACAGAGGTACAGAGAGAGGGAAGAAGGGATCTGAGAGGTGGCACAGTGGTTAAAGTATTGGATTCTCAAACATAAGTTTCTGAGTTCAGTCCTCAGCAGCACATGTACCACTCTACTGTCCTCTCCTCTCCTCTTCTTATCTTCTCAATAATAAATAAATAAAAATTTGAAACAAATGAAAGAGGGAGACAGAGAAAGAAAGAGAGGAAAAGGAAGAGGGGGAGAAAGGAAGGGAGAGAGAAAACGACAGATAGCCACCTGCTCTCTATTTATGAAGGTGGGAACCTAGGTTTGAGTACTGGTCTTTGTACTTGGTAATGTGTGTGCTTTATTGGTTGCCCCTGCAGATATTATTAACTCCAGTTAACTCATGATGAAACTGAGTCCAGTTATATTAAGTATTATTTTTCCTTTTGTTTTTATCATTTTATTTAAGGATTAGTGAATTACAGTACAGTTTTTGATAAGTGCAATTTCTCATCTCCCTTGATAAAGGTGTCTGAAAACCACTCTCACTCCCAACTTTGGTCTTCTACCCCCAAGTTCAAACAAGTACTGAGAAACAGAAAGGCTGAATTCAAATTCAGATCATCTGGCTGGAAGCAAACGCTGACCTCTATCTATAAAATTATGATGTCATATTCTAGGTTGATTTTAAATGTTTTCGGCAATCTATAGACTATTTTCTAGTATAAAGATGCACTAGTTTGCATTTCCACCAGCAGTGAAGAATGGTTCCTTTTTCTCCACATCTTCACTTTTCACTTGTTTTTTGATGTAGGATATAATCTCTGGGGTGAGATGCTATCTCATTGTCATCATGATTTGTTGTTTTCCAATGATAAGTGATTTCGAACATTTTTCATGTTCCTGTTGGCCATTTGAATATCTCCATTGGAGAGATTCCCTTTTTTCTACCATTTTCTCTCTCTCTCTCTCTCTCTCTCTCTTGTTTTCTTTTGTTTTTGTTAGTGAGATTTTATATATCCCTTAACCATTATTCCTGCATCTGACATGTGGCCTCTAAATATGTTTTTCTACTCTGTATGTGTCTTTATGTTTTGGTGGTGGCCCATTTTGCTGTGCAAAAAAGTTTCTAGTTTGATATAGTTCCACTGGTTTATTTATTTATTATTGTTTTGTTTTCATCTTTGTTAGACTAGAGACTCCAAATATATTTCCAAAATAGATAGCATATAGTGTTCTGTCTATATTTTCTTCAATGTATCATGTTTTCTGGTCTAGTATCTCAGTCTTTAATTCATTTGATTTTAAGCAATTTATTTCCTAGGAATTTATAAAAATACAAAATATATATCTGAAAAATATCTGTATACATTCATAATCACAGGCTATTTGCAATATTCAGTATGTGGAAACAATTCAAGTGTCCAACTATAGATGAATGGTTAAAAAGTTATGGCATTGGAGTTGAGTGGTAATGCAGTGGGTTAAGCGAATGTGGCATGAAGCCCAAGGAAAGGTGTAAGGATCCGGTTCGAGCCCCCAGCTCCCCACCTGTAGGGAAGTCCCTTCACAGGCTATGAAGCAAGTCTGCAGGTGTCTATCTTTCTTTCCCCCTCTCTGTCTTCCCCTCCTCTCTCCATTTCTCTTTGTCCTATCTAACAATGATGACAATAATTAATACAACAAGGGCAATAATAAAAACAACAAGGGCAACAAAAGGGAAAATAAATAAATAAAATTTAAAAAGGTTTAAAAAATTTATGGCATATATACACAATGGAATTTTATGTAGCTATAAGGAATGATGGTATATTGTCCTTTGCTACAACATAGATGAGTAAGAAAAAGTCATGTTCATGTTGGGTAAAATCAGCCAGAAGGAGAAAGACAAGTAACAGATAATCTCATTCACAGGTGGGATCTAAGAAGTAAAGTAAAGGACATATGTAATTAATTCTCAGTGGGCTATAGCTTATTACAGAAAATTTGAGGTCATAAAGTGAAGAGGGATAAACACTAAGTCCCTGTGGTAGAACAAGATGATGGTTTGACAGAAGGTAAAAATGTATTGATATTAGTCTTGAGAAAATGTGGAAATATACTTGCTGGCCACAAAAATCTGGTACATCAACAGTTCTTCAAAGAGATATTGGGTTTGGAAAATGAAGAAAGTGATTAGTTATGATAACCATGATAATATGTATACATATTATGCTTTTTATTTAACATTTAAATTCTATGTCTTATTATTTCTATGAAAATATATATCTTCAGAAAAAAGTCTTAAAATATAAGATCTATCCAATTTTACTGTATTTATAATTAATGATATGCATACATGAAAATAAATTTGATAAAAAAGTAAAATAAGATCTACCTTATTCAAGAACTTACTGAGATAGCTCTATAAAACAAAAGCATATATTTTGGAGGCATTGTTCTGTCTATTGGACTAGAAATAGATCTAGTTAGTGATTATGGTTTGGGTAGTGGAAATGAAAGAGATAAATTTACAAATTATATAGAATTATTTTGGTTAGTGTGTGTGTGTTTTTAATAACCCTAAACAAGAATGATTCATTATCACGTGCTGGGGTAACCTTTGCAAAGACGGTAAGTGTATATTTGTTAACAACTGATGTGATCAAAGCTATTATAAATGAAAGAAATATGTTAGGATAAATACCTCTAAATTTAAAACCAGATGCTTATTTTACTACTGAGAATATTTCCAAAGTGCAATGCCACATAACAATAGTACAGATTAAAAACTATTTTTGAGCTATGGCTACAATAATAATTCCATTAATTGGTACTTACATTATATAGCCTCAGAGATTTTAATAAACTATTTGCAAACAACATGTGAATGTTCTAGCATTTCAATAAGGTAAAAAGCAAATATATTTATTAATTTGGCAGATAGAGTGAACAAAACCAAAACTGACTAAATGGCATGCCCAGTGTCAGTGAATTATAATGCTGAAAAACTTTTATTGTATACGTGCTTTTCACAACACCTCACAATAAACACTTAAAAAAATCTGTTTGAATTAACTCTGTTATTTATATTTTTAGTCATGGAGGCATTTGCATTACATTCAATAGCTTGTAAAATGACCTAATTTAAGTGACAAAGAGAAATGTACCATAAATGATATTGGTGAAAAACAAAGAAACAATCAGAAAAGATGTCATAAAAATGACTTTCTTTATATTGAATTATGAAAGAAGAAAAAAGACAATGGTATAAAAACTTACAGGAAACAAGTGAGATGATGATTGAATCATGTTCACTAAATTTTAGTAAACAGAAATTATTTGTCAATTTTAATGAGTTTGAACTTCATCTGAGTAGGGCAGATATCACAATTTGAGAAGTATGAGGAAATAATATAGATGAAATATATTATAATTAGTTTTATTGCAGAAGAATTGACCGAAAAGTAAAAGCCAGAGAAATCTGTGAACTAAGAAAACACTTTTATTTTTGGTGGAGTAGACTAAATGTAAAAAATTAACTGTTTTCTAAGGTTTATACAATGGTTTGCATAAATGAAAGCCTAGGAAACATATTAGTCAAGGCAATTAGTGCATTCTACTATAAGTAGAATGTGAAGAAGACACTGAATCTTCCCAGAATGAATTCAAAGTATAATCTAAATCATATATTAATGTAAAGTATGGTTGTAATGCCTTAGAATCACTTCACAGTTTTGATTTTTATTTTAAAAACAGTGATAAATTTATAGAGTGATATTTCATAAAATATATAATAATAAGATGTACATACATGCATTACATAAACATGTAATGTGTGCTTTATAATATACAAATAACAAAATGTTCATATAGGATGATTATATTTTAAATATAAAATACAAATTACAATATATAGTACATAATAAATAATATAGTACATGTATGTATGCATTATATGTAATAATATTTTCATTATTACTTCTAAAAAATTTCTTTCCTATAGCCTGATTATCTCTAAGTTGTTACTTCTCTTTATTTACTAGAGACTTTATTGAGTTTCAGGCTCATTTTTTATTCTTCAAGCACTGCCATACATGCTTTCAGCTTTCATGTGTAAGATCAGTCTCATTTCTATAATTCCTTCAATGCTGAATTTCTACTTCAGCTGCGTAATGTTTTGTTTCTCTTCTGAGTTTCCTTAATACATATTTGATTACCTCTAAATAAGTAAACTAACTTCATGCTATTATCACAAGATCCTCTCTTCTCATGCAAACTGTAGTAATAATAGCTGATTTGACTATCAATAACCAGTGGCATAAGTCTCAAGGTGAGAAATGTTACTTGCAACTAAAAAGAACATTTTTGTTAAATCCAGTAAAGAGATTGAGACCAAAATGGGTAGAAATAGAAGTTTATTTCACTGGTGGGCCAGAGCCAGAGAAAGTGCTTGGCTCCAGTCTGCAGTCTGCTGGTTTATCATGACTCTGGCCATCTCTGTGCCAAGAACAACTCTCTGGGTTTAAAGATGAAACCATAAAGAAACTTTGAAAATACTTTATAAAGATTTATTTATTGGGTGAGAGGGATAATGCATAATGGTTATGTAAACAAACTCTCAAGCCTGAGGCTCCCAGGTCCCAGGTTTTAAACCTCCACACCACCATAAACCAGAGCTGAGCAGTAATCTGGTTAAAAATGAAAATAATAAAATGAAATAGAGATGTATTGATTTACTTTATTAAAAAGAGCCTGAAAGAGCTAGAGTAGTGAGGAGAGATCAGAGCACTTCTCACATAAGGTGGTTTCAGGTATTGATCTTGGGACCTCTGAAACTCCGGGCATGTAAATTTGGTACATTTTACCTAATTTATCAAATCCCAACACTGTGTGTGTGTGTGTGTGTGTGTGTAATTGAGATGACTGAAAAGAGAAATGCAAAGATGTGGAATCTGAGCAACTCTGGGCTATTTTTAGGATAATAGGCATTTTTCTGTGGGCTTGCTGACCATCTATATATCTTCTTTAGTGAAGCATCTGTTACTTCATTTCTCCACTTTTGATAGGACTCTTTATTTTTTTAATTGTCAAGATTTATGAGTCCTTCATATATCTTTGATACTGGCCATTTGTCTGATGTAAAGTGCACACACTTTAATTCAGTAGGAGAAAAAAAATCAATGCAATAAATATGGCACTTCAGTTTGTAAAAGACCTAATTTTTACTTGTGAAGAAGGGTTTGGGAAGGATTTTGATTTATGAATTATTCTGGTGGTAGAAGCTAGGCCTATTTGTTTATTGGGCATAATATAACAAACTGTCACAAATTAGGTAACTTAAAAACCACAAAAAATGTACCCTTTCACAGCTTTGGAGACTATAATTTTAAAATCAAGCTGTCAGTAGATTCCTGCAGACCTGGACAGGATTTTCTTTTTAATTTAAGAAAGGATTAATTAACAAAACCATAAGGTAGGAGGGGTACAACTCCACACAATTCCCACCACCCAATATCCATAACCCACCCCCTCCCCTGATAGCTTTCCCATTCTCTATCCCTCTGGGAGAATGGACCAAGGGTCATTGAGGGTTGCAGAAGGTAGAAGGTCTGGCTTCTGTAATTGCTTCCCCGCTGAACATGGGCGTTGACTGGTCGGTCCATACTCCCAGTCTGCCTCTCTCTTTCCCTAGTAGGGTGGGTCTCTGGGGAAGCGGAGCTCCAGGACACATTGGTGGGGTCTTCAATCCAGGGAAGCCTAGCCAGCATCCTGGTGGCATCTGGAACCTGGTGATTGAAAAGAGAGTTAACATACGAAGCCAAACAAATCGTTGAGCAATCATGGACCCAAAGCTTGGAATAGTGGAGAGGAAGTGTTAGGGGGGTACTCACTGCAAACTCTAGTGTACTTCTGCTTTAAGGTATATATTTTGCAGTAGTTTATGGATACATGTGCACATAAGCTCTCTCTCACAGAAACTGGTGTATATCTAGATTATGGGACTTTGTTAGAAAGTGAACTACCTGAGATGAAATTAGAGTGTAAAAGGAAAGGTCTCACCCGAGTAATGAAGCTGAAGGGTTGTCATTCCACACATGAAGTCTCTGGATACAGTCTGAGGTGAAGCATGTTGAGGTGGCAATCGTTGCATTGGTTAGGTTGTGATCGGCAGATGCAATATTATTTGGTATGGATTGGGAGACGCATACGGGAAAGTGGGCCCTATCCAAGGGTTCCAGGACTGGGGGAAGTAGGGGCTCTATAGTGGAGATGTGAGGTTCCTGCTGTCTTAGGGTTCAAAAAGACAATCGATAGTTAATGTTATCATCACATTATTTGGTAATTGGGTTAACTTTGAAAAGTCTTTTTGTTATGGTTTGCTGTACAGTATCCAGTATCTTGTATATAGCTGTGCTATTGGATGCTTCTAATCTACTTGGTCTAGGCTTTTGAGAGAGCCTGCATATCAAATACACAGCCTATATATTAAAAAGATTCAGTTTGTGTTTTGAAAAACTTTGAGACATACAATTGATTTTCCCCCTCTCATATTAATCAACTACTGATTTATATGTCTACATTTTGCTAGGAGTGTACATAAACACCATTCCCACCACCAAAAGACTGTGACCCATCCCTCCCACCCACTCCCACCCCCCACTGGCCCAGGAAGCTGCATGTCTACCCCTCACCACAGGGTTTTTACTTTGGTGCCTACTTACAATTTTATCAGGTCCTGCTTTTAGTTTCCCTTTCAGATCTTCTTCCTCAACTTCTGTTGATGAGTGGGATCATCCCATACTCATCTTTATCTTTCTGACTTAGTTCAATTAACACAGTGTAACGAACACTGTAAAATTAGAAATTCCTATGTGCAAACCACTTGTGTGGCCAGACAGCGCTCATATAGTGTTAAAGGACCCAGGTTCATGCCCATGGTCCCTACCCGCAAGGGAAAAAAAGCTTCATGAATGGTGAAGCAGGGCTGCAGGTGTCTTTCTGTCTCTCTATTTCCCCCTCCCCCTCAGTGTCTATCCACTAATAAAAATTTAAAATAATAATAATAATAATAAAATAAACTACTTGTAAAAGGTATGGTGAGCTAACAACTGGTAGATATTTGAGTATGTCTGTTTTGTACATTTGTTTCATTCAATCTGGGTGATATGTTTTTGGATCTCAGGTAGTATATATGTATGTATGTATGTATGTATGTATGTATGTATAAATTAAGTTTTGCAAATAGTGGTACACTTGGTTAAGAGCAATATTATCTAAGTTCAAGCCCCACGTCCCCACCTGGAAGAAGGAAGCTTCACAGTGTTTCAAGTGTCTCGTCTCTCTTTCTTTCTCCCTTACTACTTCCTCTTTCTCTCTCAATTTCTCCTCAATTTCAATTAGACAAATTAAATAAACAAATATTATTAAAAATTTAACTGTGCAGCTACAAACACAAAATTCCAACCCATTTATTTTCTAGCCTACTGGTCATATGGTAATAATTTCATATTATCAAAAAGAAGTGTTATAGAGTTCTACCTTAGATGAAGTAACTATTAGTCATCTGAAAATACACAACCATAATAGTTTGAAAATAATATCTATTTTTCCTTCTCATATACTGGGAACCTATATGTGGATCTCACTTTACTGCTTCAAGTCAGTATTTATTTACTTATTTATTTACCATCAGAGATATTGCTGGGACTCAGTGTCTGCATGACTCTTCCACCACTCCCAGTGGCCACTTTTGGCTTTTTTTCTCTCTCTTCTTAACACTCTCTCTTTCTCTCTTTGACAGACAAAGAAACAGAGAGAGAGAGAGAAAGAGAGAGAGAGACCTGTGCAATACAGCTTCACTGTTTGTGAAGCTTCATGCTGTGTTTTTTTTTTAATTATCTTTATTTACTTATGAGATAGAGACAGCCAGAAATCAAGAGGGAAGGGGGTGATAGAGAGGGAAAGAGACAGAGAGACATCTGCAGCCCTGCTTCACCACTGGCAAAGCTTTTCCCCAGCGGGTGGGGACTGGGGCCCCAACCTGGGTCCTTGTTCATTGTAATATGTGCACTTAGCCAGGTGTGCCACCACCCAGTCCCAGAAGCTTCACTCTTATAGGTGGGACTAGGAGCTTGATCCTGGGTCCTCTGGCATGGTAATATGTGTGCTTTACAGGTTGCACCACTGCCCAGACCTGGTAGGTACACTACTGCCCAGGCCCTTAAGGACCACTTTCACATATGTATATGTAAGAAAAAAGAGAGCCAGATGGAGAAAGAGAGAGAAAGAGAGACAGAACAGTACCAAACTCAATAATACTTTCATTTGATTTCTGGGGCCTTAAGCCCAGGTCCCCCACATTACAAAGCAGGTACCCAACTGAGAGCTATCTTACTGGTACCAAAAATATGGCCTATGAATTTAAAGGTCAGCCACTTGAGAAGTAAAAAATAGCACTAAGGGAAGTTAAAAATGCCTTAAAGCTCTTTCACCAAGACTCATTTGTGTTTTCTCGATTGTCTGACTGTTGTAAACTTTTGATTTATTTTCAGATTTCTGAGAGGCTTGATCCTACCTGTTTTTATAAATTTATTTATTGCTTTTGTGAATAGCAAAGTGGACTTTAGATTTCTCTACTCAATAATTTTGTCTTTTACTTTTCCTTTCTGATTAATAATTAATTATATGAGTATAGTATAATTTATTCATACTCCTAGTGATAAATATTTCTGTATGTCACATATTTTAGTATACAAGATGTGTGTATGTATGCACATGTGTGTGTGTACTGATACTTTCATTTATTTTGCATAGATACTTAGAGTAAAATTACTAGCTTATAAAGTATACGCATGCTTGCCATTTTAAGAATGTGAAAACCACTGGAAAGGGAGATTCCACAGCAACTCAAGAAACAGACTTTTATTTCTGAGGCTTGGAGTTTCCAGGTTCAGTGCAAGAACAAATGTAAGTCAGAACTGAACATTGAGGTGGTAATAAATAAATAAGTTAAGCAATGATGATGGTGATGATGATAATGTGAAAACCAGGAATAGCATGGTATTTCATTGGTAGGCTGCCTAGTTAGCCATATATGCAATCCAGATTTGAACTTGGATACTACCCAACTTGATACTATGATGTCTTTCTCTTCCTCTCCTAGTCATTCTCTCTGCAAAATTTCCCAAATAGGTGGAGCTCTGGAAAAAAGAATCTAGAATGATTGCAACATTTCAGATTATAACTACCTTATGTGACAATTCTAGTTTCTTCATATCTACATCAATATCAAATGTTTTCAGTCTTCTTAAAAGTAACTTTCGGGAGTTGGGCAGTAGCACAGCGGGTTAAACGCACATGGCACGAAGTGCAAGGACCAGCATAAGGATCCCAATTCTAGCCCCAGCTCCCCACCTTCAGGGGAGTTGCTTCACAGGTGGTAAAGCAAGTCTTCAGGTGTCTATCTTTCTCTACCCCTCTCTGTCTTCCCCTCCTCTCTCGATTTCTCTCTGTCCTATTCAACGACAGGAACAACAACAATAATGACGACAACAATGATAAAACAACAAAGGGCAACAAAAGGGGAAAAAATGGTCACATTGTTCTCAAGTTGAACGGTTATGGGAAATAGATGAACAGAGTGCATACTCTCCTCATTCACCCTATGTAGATATTTTCATCTATATGCCTGGTAGAGATTTGTATTTCCTCTGTGATATAGGGACAGAGCCTAAGACTGCATTTCCTTTGTGTTTGCTCTTCTGGCAATTAAAACAGGGGCTGTAGTTGCTACCTCTCCTCTATCCCACGTTCTTAAACTAAGGAGTGCAAGACAACAGATGTTAAAGTAAAAAATTACAAAGGAGTAATCCAGCTGTCTCAAGACTGACATATACCAGGCAATAGTTCTCCCCTTTCTTTACAAACACCACAGATAAAGAAGATGTATAGCAATTTCATGAAAGACTGCCTTTGTCTGTTTCTGCCTACTTTGTAATAGTGAGACAAACCTGCTCTCTCCACCCCTTGGGGAGGGGGACCACAATAAAACCTTGTGCTTTTCAAAGGTGCCAGAGAACTTCCTGGGTGATCTGGAGTCTTCTGTAAACAGGTGTAATAAAACTCCTCTCTTTCACCAAGAACCAGCTCAAGTCTTCTTGTGCTTTGGGGATCATTTCTGTAATAGAACCGATTTTTTTTTTATGCACCAACTAAGACTCACACATCACAGAAGGTTGCGAAGAGTAATGAAGATTGATCTTCTCAGAGGGTTGTCTTTTACCTATACAGGAATGAATTTTGTTTATCAGTCTAGCTCTTTAAACTCCTAGGTAAAATAAGCTAGTGAAGGAACAGAAAAGGTTCAGTTTTATTCAAAGTCGTTTATTCTTCTCTTTAATAGCTGAAGGATCTATATCTATCAAGTATCATTAAAAATTAAATTACTAGATATTTTCCAATACTCTTGAATATAATTAATACACATTTAAGTTTATAAGAGAATCTTATCAACACTACTAAAAACCTGCTACTTTCACTGGCATATTTATTATGCATAATTAGAAGATTGAAATGGAAACTACTTCCATCTCAAGACTTCAGTCAATGTGTGCTTATTAGACATATTTTATAGACAATATGCCAAGCTAATCAAAAGAATAGGACATACATTAGCATGTATTCACCAAAAATTAATAAAGAGTTAAAATTATGGGGGCCAAGTGGTGACACAACTGGTTGAGCTCGTGTATTACAATGTGCAAGGACTCAGGTTTGAACCCCCGCTACCCACCTGCAGGGGGAAAGCTTTACAAGTGGTGAAGCAGGACTGTAGGTGTCTCTCTATCTATCTCCCTCTCTATCACCCCCTCCCTCTTGATTTCTGGCTGTATCTATCCAATAAATAAAGATAATAATAAATCATTTAAAAAAACTGTTAAAACAGTTAACACTATGCAACCAAAAGGAGTTTCACAGTAAATGTTTCTTCACCAAATTACTTCAATTATCACTTTTCAAAAAAAAATATTTGTGGCTTTTACAAATATAATACTCAAAATATATTTTAGTTTGGTGTTGGAGAATGATAGGAAAGGATATAAAGAACTCTCATATAAAGAAAACATAAAGATCATTTCTATAAAGGAATGCTTGAAAATTTCTCTCAAAGAATTGTTTTCCCATTTATTACATGACATTATAGAATATGGCAATTCAGGTATACCTAACACTTTCAGAGAAAAATGTAAGCAATTAGGGAAAATATCCCTATAAAATGCTGTCTTTTCAGGTTTTCTCTAACTACTTTTAAAAACACACTGTTGCAAAGAAAGACTTTCAACACTGTTGAATTTAGAATAGTCTAAGAAATGTTCAATGGTTCCCAGAACTATTTTGTACAATGTCATTACTCGCACATATTGCTCAAGTGAAAGTTTGTAAATGAAGCAAAAGAACAACAGAATTATTCCTATGGGATGGAATATTGTTACACAATGTTTTATTAAGATTAGTATAAAGTTATATCATTTGAATTAAATTATTATGATTTTATGTAGAATATTATAATTTTTATTATATTCTTTTCAAATTTATGTTATGTTTTGTTATTATATCCCTGTAAAGTAGCCACATAACAACCATGTCTCTTTTGATTATTCAGTATGAAACAGGACACACATATACACATAGCCAAACTGTATGCTTAAGATTATTTAATAACTGTTAAAGAGACAATTTTGATGCATAAATCTGGAAGACTACCTAATGAAAAGAAATATTATTAGCTTGCATTTTCTCTTACTGTTATTGATTTGTGGTGCCCTAGACCATTTTAAAAACGATCAATGTAGTCCTTATCTGTCATGGAAATGAATTCATTCTTTGGGTGGCTGAACAATATGAGGGAAAATAAATTTCTCAGAAATGTATCCCCTGAAGGTTGTTATCCATTATGGTTGCAATGGAAATGGCTTTAGTACAACATAGAGAATATGATAAAATTTAAAGCTCTTGAGAAATGGTTAGAAAACAAAAACAATATACATAATGTAGTTCTGAAAATATATCACCATATGTGATATATATATATTGTTTTGAGTTTATCCGAGCAAATGCGGAATAGCTCAAATCTGAATGTTAATCCCAAGAGTAATAAAAATGAAAAATTAACTCTTTGATAGAGTTCGGAATTAAAATATCTCACCTTTTCCAACACAGGATACTTTTTTTCTGCTTGTATTGCTGGTGTGAGCTATATAAATCAGATTTCATCTTATCAGTCTATTTCACTTAACTTTATTTATTCTACATTGCTCCAAATCAGAACTTTAGCAAGACTTAGTGTAACTTTCCAAGAAATTGCATAGCGCTCCCCAGTAAAGTCCCCAAACCTAGATGTAGACCAGGTCCCCTTAGATAGAGCATATGTTCACACGTGTCCATAAACCAGGGAAAAATATATACCTGAAAGCAGAACCACACAAGAGTCTGCAGTGAGTAACACCCCCCCCCCAACACTTCATCTACACTATTCCAGCCTTTAGGTCTATGATGGTTCAACAATTTGTTTGGCTTTGTATGTTAACTCTTTTCAGCTACCAGGTTCCAGATGCCAGTATGATGCCAACCAGACTTCCCTGGACTGATGATCCCACCAATGTGTCCTGGAGCTCGGCTTCCCCAGAGACCCACCCTACTAGGGAAAGAGAGAGGCAGACTGGGAGTATGGATCAAGTAGTCAATTCCCATGTTCAGCAGGATGCAATTATAGAAGCCAGAACTTCCACCTTCTGCAACTCACAAGGACCCTGGGTCCATACTTCCAGAGGGATAGAGAATGGGAAAGCTATCAGGGGAGGGGATGGGATATGGAGATTGATTGGGTGGTGGGAATTGTGTGGAGTTGTACCCTCCTATCCTATGGTTTTGTTAATGTCTCCTTTCTTAAATAAACAAAGAAACAAAAGAAAAAGAAAGAAAAATAGATTGCATAGCAGAAAAATAAAGCAAAGTTTATGAAGTTAAGTGTAACATTTAAGTGTAACCTGGTTACACATATATGTAAATCTAAATATTAATGGAAAATATTAACCTATCCCTTGAGCTATGTATATCAAGCTATGTATATGTATTAAAGGTTTTATGCTTTACAAAATGAAAGAATTAGGGGATGGGTGCACCTGGTTAAGCGCACATGCTATAATGTGCAAGGACTAAGACTCAAGTCCCCACTCCACACTTGCAAGGGGGAAAGCTTTGCAAGTGGTGAAGCAGGGATGCCAGTGTCTCCCTGCCATTCTTCCTATCTCCTCAGTCCCTCTCAATTTCTGACTGTCTCTAGTCATTAAATAAATAAAGATAATAAAAAATCACATTTGTTTTATTTATTGTTTGTTTCCTAATTTTTTCATTTTATAGTTCTTTTTTTTTCAGTGTATTAGGGGTGAATGGATTACAATACTGTGACTTAGAAAGGAAGAAAAGGCAGGATAATAGGTAAATAAAAGTGTAAATATAAAAATATAAACAGATAGTTACAAAATAATAGTCAATCTATATCTGCAACTTTGAGAGAACTACTGTAGTTTCCAATGGAGGGAATGGGGATACAGAACTCTGATGTGATCTGGGAAAGGTGCAGAAATATATCTTTGGTATCTTATAATTTTGTAAATATTGTCACTAGTGAAACTAAAAAAATAAAGAATTATTTTCTCAAATGATTTTTTAATGTAGACAATTTTTTAAATATAGATAGTTTCATTTGAGTAAACCAGTTGAGTAAAATGACAGATAATATTGTTAGAGAATTTACTGTCATTTAAGTACAAGCAGTCCTCAATATCAACATTAAACTCTCTAAATCCAAATATAAATTTATATTTTGATATCATGGAGTCAGAGAAGCTACCACTTGAATTTTGTTTTAGAACTATCTAATATATCACGCTTAAGAATTCTCCTCTATGAGGTTGCTTCACAAGTGGTGAAGCGGGTCTGCAGATGTCTATCTTTCTCTCCCCCTCTCTGTCTTCCCCTTAAAAAAAAAAGAATTCTCCTCTATGGGGGGGGAGTCCGGCGGTAGTGCAGCAGGTTAAGTGCACGTGGCACAAAGCACAAGGACTGGGATAAGGATCCCAATTCGAGCCCCCGGCTCCCCATCTGTAGGGCAGTCACTTCACAAGCGGTGAAGCAGGTCTGCAGGTATCTATCTTTCTTTCCCCCCTGTCTTTCCCTCCTCTCTTCATTTCTCTCTGCCCTAACAATGACACCAGTAACAACAACAATAACTATAACAACAATGAAAAGCAAAAAGGGCAACAAAAGGAAAAATAAATAAATATTTTTTTAAAAAAAAGAATTATCCATTATGACTATATCTAATTAAAATAGCTGAACTTTGGGAGTTGGGGCGGTAGCGCTGTGGGTTAAGCACAGGTGGCGCAAAGCGCAAGGACCAGAGTAAGGATCCAGGTTACAGCCCCCAGCTCCCCACCTGCAGGGGTCACTTCACAAGTGGTGAAGCAGGTCTGCAGGTGTTTATCTTTCTCTCCCCCTCTCTGTCTTCCCCATCACTCTCCATTTCTCTCTGTCCTATCCAACAGCAACATCAACAACAATAATAACTACAACAAGGGCAACAAAACATAATAATTAAACATATAAAAAAAATAACTGAACTTCTAAAGACTAGCACAGAAATAGGAAGGTAACCTAGTGTTTGTGAAAAGATATTTGCAAATCATATGCCATCAGGATATTAGTACCCTAAATATATAAAAAAATCACTCAACTCAACAACAACAAAGAGTTACCCAGTTAGTGAGTAAAAGCTCCAAATGGATTTTTCTCCTAAGAACACATACAGACCATACACAAATTCTCAACATTGCTTATTATTTCAAATTAAAACCACATCTTGTAACAATGAGGATGTTTTACATTAAAAATTTTGAAACAAGTTCTGAGGAGCATTTGTATAGGGAAAAAAAAAGGACTCTGATACTATATTGGTGAGAATGTTAACTGTTGTAGCCCATAAAGAAAATGATATGGAGATTTTTATTTTTTATATTTAAAAAAGAAATTATCCTAAAGTACCACTGCCAGTAATTTATCCAAAGGATACAAAACAGTAAGTCAGAAAGATATATGTATATTTATGGCAAACCCTATATTTATGGCAAAGGCATTTGCAATGGATTACATATTGAATGAACTTAAGTGACCCACCTATGGACGTCTACATAAAGTTGTGTAATAAAATCTCAGTGGAATACCCCTCTGTTATTAAAAAGAAACTGTGCGGGGGGCGGGGGTTCCCAGAAGATGGCAGACTGAGAAGCTGCTAGTGGCTTGAGCTCTGACCACATCCTCTGGAAACGGTAGGATTTTCTGCCTTTAGTAGGCCAGTCAATAAGGGGTCCTAGCGGTGACACCAAGGAGGTGACTATAACTTAATTTGGGTTAAAAAATAGAGTAGAAAAAAAGGAAAAAACTTTTTTCTTTTAAATTATTATCTCCAAAGCATACCTCCTCCCCTTTGCCCCCCCCCCATAACCAGTCCCTGGGGACCAGCTCCTAGCAGGCTCCCCTGCTGAGCTTCTTTCTTTACCAAGACTCCGGTCCCACCAGGGAGTATCATTCATTCTAAGTCTATACCCTTCTGAAACCTCTGGCCTTTTTTCTTTCTAAGTAGCCAATCCCCCCACCCCCACATAGCTAATTAAATAATTTTTTAAATTTTTTAAATAAAAAACTCTTTCCTTCCACTGCTCTTTTATTAGTGTTCTTTTTCTTATCTTTTTCCTCTCTTTCTTTTTTTTCTTTTTCTCATTATTTTCATCTTTTCTTCCTTAATCCCACAGCTTCCAAAGCCACAGGCCCCATCCCCCACACCACCAAACAGTGTGCTTTCACTGATACACGTTTGGGAATTATTTTGGGGAAGAATTCTGACTCAGAGTGGACTCTCACAGCGAGTATCTCTGCTCAACTTCCCTTCCTCCTTTAGCTACCCCTAGAACATACAGTGGATAGTAGATTTGCATAACTGTCTATTTCAGCTATCCTTGTCTAGTCCTGAGGTTTTTTTTTGTTTGTTTGATTGTTTGTTTTTCTTTCTTAACAATCAGCTGCCACTGCTCACAAGGTTTGAGGTAATCTGGGACAGGGTTTTTCTTGTACCCTGCTCTATTTTATTATTAATATTATATAAAGGCATATATCTCCCCCCCTTTAGGTTGATCAGAATTAACTCTTAGGGTATCTTTCATTGCTAGGTTAGTGGGCATCTTATCTATTGTGGGAGGAACTTGTCTCATTACTCCTACCTCCTCTACAGACTCTCCCCTTCTTCCTCCTCCTAGCTAATTAAAAAAAAAAAAAAGACAATTAAATTAAAAATAAAGTAATAAAAAATAAAACTTTCCTTTCACTGCTCTTTAATTACAGCTCTTGTGCTTATCTGTTCTCTTTTCTCTCTCTTGTTTCTTTTTTTTTATGTTATCATACACTTCTTCCTTCCTTCTTCTTTGCCTTTCTGAATTTGTGAATTATTTTGGGGAAGAAATCTGACTCAGAGTGGACTCTCTATGTGTGTATCTCTGCTCTACTTCCCTTTCCTCTCTTGTTACCCCTAGAATATACAGTGGATAGTAGATTCGCATAACTGTCTATTCTTGCTATCCCTTCTTTCTTTTCTCT
The DNA here is from genome assembly GCF_950295315.1 of Erinaceus europaeus. Taxonomy (NCBI): domain Eukaryota; kingdom Metazoa; phylum Chordata; class Mammalia; order Eulipotyphla; family Erinaceidae; genus Erinaceus; species Erinaceus europaeus. The sequence goes on from NC_080169.1 coordinate 77,869,397, forward strand.
TTCTTCTTCACTGGGATTTGGTTACTATTTTTTCAGGGGCTGGAGAAATTGTTTGGCTAACTGGTAGTGATTAAACTGCTGCAATATTTGCTTCAGTTGCTACTGTAATTCCTGAGGTTGGTGAGTGCAATTGTCATAAAGGTATTTAGTACAGTGTTGCTTGTGCTCAAGACACAACAAATGAGGAACAACAGAACATAAAAAAAAGAAACACATAAATCAAAAAAAATTAACTAACGATTGTCTTTTTGAACCCTAAGACAGCAGGAATCTCACATCTCCACTATAAAGCCCCTACTTCCCCCAGTCCTGGAACCCTTGGATAGGGCCCACTTTCCTGTATGCCTCTCCCAATCCATATCAAATAATATTGCATCTGCCGATCACAACCTAATCAATGAAATGATTGCCACCTCAACATGCTTCAGCTCAGACTGTGTCCAGAGACTTCACGTGTGGAATGACAACCCTTCAGCTTCATTACTTGGGTAAGACCTTTCCTTTCATAGTATACTCTAATTCCATCTCAGGTGGTTCACTTTCTAACAAAGTCCCATAACCTAGATATACACCAGTTTCTGTGAGAGAGAGCATATGTTCACACGTATCCATAAACTACTGCAAAATATATACCTGAAAGCAGAAGTACACTAGAGTTTGCAGTGAGTATCTCCCTAACACTTCCTCTCCACTATTCCAAGCTTTGGGTCCATGATTGCTCAACAATTTGTTTGGCTTTGTATGTTAAATCTCTTTTCAGTATCCAGGTTCCAGATGTCATCAGGATGCTCGCCATGCTTCCCTGGACTGAAGACTCCACCAATGTGTCCTGGAGCTCTGCTTCTCCAGGGACCCACCCTACTAGTGAAAGAGAGCGGCAGACTAGGAGTATGGACTGCCCAGTCAAGGCCCATGATCAGCAGGGAATCAATTACAGAAGCCAGACAGATCTTCCACCCTCTGCAACCCACAAGGACCCTGGGTCCATGCTCCCAGAGGGATAGAGAATGGGAAAGCTATCAGGGGAAGGGGTGGGATATGGAGACTGGGTGGTGGAAATTGTATGGAGTTGTACCCCTCCCACCCTATGGTTTTGTTAATTTATCCTTTCTTAAATAAAAAAAAAAAAAAGAAACTGTGCCACTTGGGGCAAAATGGAATAGGAAGTGATTAGTTTAAAGGAAATAAATTAGGAAGTAAAAGACAACTGTTGCATGGTTTTACTTACACATGTAGCATGAATAAAGGAAGTAAACTTGAAAAATAAATAACAAAATGAGACCCTGTGTTTAAGTGTTGAAGACTATACTGTAAAATATTAACCCCTCATTAATTTTTTAAAAAATCTGATGTTCCTTGGAGAGAATGGGAAAGAGAGGGATGTGTTGGGTCTGATGGATATATGTTTTATTTAAATATATAGGTGTGAAACAACACTCCCAAATTTTATAATATTGTAAACCATTGTTAAATCAGTTAAAATAAATAAATAAATACATAATTACATTCCTCATTAAGGATCATTGCAATCGCTAAATGTATAATATTGTGTTTCATTGCAGTTGCTAAATGTATAATATTTTAAGTTCTATTTTTTAAATTTAGTTTCAGTGACACAAACTTGAAAAACCTATAGTTCATTTTTATTTTATTTTACTTATTTATTTTTTGCCTCCAGGGTTATTGCTGGGGCTTTGTGCCTGCTCTAAGAACTGCTCCTGGAGGCTATTTTTTCCCCTTTTGTTGCCCTTGTTGTTAAATCTGTCTTTGTTGTTGGATAGGACAGAGGGAAATCGAGAGAGGAGGGCAAGACAGAGAGGGGGAGAGAAAGATAGACACCTGCAGACCTGCTTCACCATCTGCAAAGGGACTCTCCTGCAGATTTGGAGCCAGGGGCTGGAACCTGGATTCTTTAGTCAGTCCTTGCCTTTGTGCCATGTGTGCTTAACCCACTGTGCTACCACCCGACCCCCAAACCTATAGTTTAAAAATGATATTAAGGGAGATTTGATAGCATAATGGTTGTACAAACAGACTCCTATGCCTGGGGCTTCAAAGCCCCAGATTTAATCCCCCATACCACCATGAACTGATCAGTGCTCTGGTAAAAAAAAAAAAAAAAAAAACCTAAAATTATATTAAACAGTATATATTGGTTACAGGAAGTAACTCAGTGGTAAAACACATGCCTTATATGTTGGATCCTAGGTAACACATACACATAGAAAAATGAAATGTCACCCCAAATACAGAGCCTTTCAATAATATGAAATAAAATATAAACCACTGGACTATGAGGCCTTATGAAAATCTTCCTTGATATTTTCAGCCTTACAAGGCATCAAAAGCCTAACAGTAAACTTCTTTGCTTTAGCAAAGTATACATTCTCACAATATATCCATCCTTCTATCCCACTAGGAAAACTGTTTAGCTATTTCACTAACCAGCTACATCAACTGTAGTATACCCAATCTTCAAATCATCTTTGTCTTTCTATGCAGTTATTCAAATAAATCAATTACATTCTCGCAACAGAACCAGGACTCATCTTATTATTATTACATAATCTTCTTTTATATTTCTACTCCCCTTGCAAAATTCATGTGACCTTGAATAGTGCATAGCAAAGCCCTTCTCTGAAAGTGTTAGTGTTTATGGATGAGACTGTTACCATTCATATGACCAACATTGGCTGTCATATGTTTGGCCATCTAATACTATTAAGTATAGTCCACTGTTCATTTACTCTTTCACCAGGGGCTACATAGAATGTTGTGGAACACAGGTGTCATGCAAATGAATATCAGTACATTTTTCATGTCTTTATCAAGTTTAAATATCTTCTACAAAATAAAGATTTTACTGTGTGTATTTATGTTCTGAGGGCAGTGACAGAATTTTAACTGATAAGATAAAATTGCTATTCTCATAAAATAAAACATAGGATTTAACAAAGTTTGATAAACTTTTTTTTAACAAGAGCCTATCAATTTACATTTGTTTAACTTGGGAATAAATGGTTCTTGGACAAAATAAATGAAAGGTGTTGTAGTCTCATGCATTAGTTGTGAATTGTTTAACATTGCAGTAACAATGTTGAGAATTAAATTGTGTTCATGTTGATAAGATTAATTTGTGGTCATTACTATTTACTGAAGTAACAAATGTCTCTTTTGCCTATTTCTGCTTTTATTATATCTTTGACTTTGGGATTTCTAGGAGTTGAACCCATAGATTTCAGTAGTAGAATCCATCAATAGAAGAGGAAGATAAATTGGCACAGAATGCATACCTGCAAAAAAAAAAAAAAGCCAGTGAAAAAGAAACACCAGAACTCAACAACAATAACTAAAATCATCTGAGATGCAATGATACCTAAAGAACAAACAAAACAGCAAACCCTGTATCATGGAAGTTAAATAATTCATTAGAGAAAAAGGGAAGATATTGAAACAAGAATGTTTCGCACTAGACCAAACATATACATATAAAGCTACAAATTAAAAAGGCAAAAAAAAAAAAAATACTCATGGTGGAGAAGATTAACTGGGATTGCCAGTGTACAAAATAGTAGGCTCTCAGAAGGAAAGTAATGGCAGAAGAAGTAGATAAGCCAACAAAAGAAGCACTTAAAACGAGAGTGATTTTACATTAATTCCTTTCAGTGAGTTTTATCATGGAATGCTAAGCAAAAACAAAGAATCTAGAGGGCTGAGAAATAGCTCAAGACGTAGACCAGAAGCTTTATATAGGTTGTGTAAGGCATATGCAGGAATCCTGAACAGCACTGAGGTAGACCTTGATGATAGAATGGTGTCGCTCTGTCTCTTTCTTTCTTTCTTTTCTAAACACAATTAAGATACTACTCTGCTACGAGAAATGATAACTTTTTGCTACAACTTGGATGGACCTTGAAGGAATTATTTTGAATAATATAGCCAATAAAAGTGGAGGGGGGGTGGTAGTGCAGTGGGTTAAGCACACATGGCTAGAAGCGCAAAAAACATTATAAGGATCCCAGTTCAAGCCAGGGCTCCCCACCTGCAGGGGAGTCGCTTCACAAGTGGTGAAGCAGGTCTGAAGGTGTCTATCTTTCTCTCACCCTCTCTGTCTTCCTGTCCTCTCTCAATTTCTCTTTGTCCTATCCAACAACAACAATAATAACAACAATATAACAACAACAACAATGATAAACAAGTGCAACACATGGGAAAAAATAGCCTCCAGGAGTAGTGGATTTGTAGTGCAGGCACCAAGCCCCAGCAATAACCCTGTAGGCAAAAACATACAAAAAAAAGAATATTGGATGACCTCACTCATAAGTAACTAAAGGAAAATTCAGGGTGAAACTTAGATCACTTGTGATCTATCAAGGCAGAGCCAAGTACGCTTAAGGAGGGAGGGGAAAAGGAGTTAACAGGCATTTGAGACCCAGGGTATAATGGGGGGGAAAAGACATTATTTTATGGTGGGTCTAGTGTGCACTTTTCATGGGGAGATAATAAACTGTATTTATGTGACTCTTACCTTGGAAATCATTATTTACCTTAACAGAGTGATTAAAAATAAGACATTTAAAATAATGAAACATAATGCCTAAGAAGGATGCTCAGTAGTGGTATTGCATATATCCAAGGAGTTGGGTTCACTTCCCAATGCACTGCTAAAATAATAATAATAATAAATGAAATACAAAATCTGAAACACATTCAGGTCCAATTCTTAGTGTCTCATAATTAAAAAATCATTTCCACAAAGATTCAGGTAAGAAAAACAAGTTACTGCAAGTTACTACGCCAGGCTCAAAAAAAAAAAGGTCACAGTGATACTGGATTTAAAGGAGATAATAAAAAACAATTATAGACTGGTGGGGAAAGAACTGTTATCTAGGAACAAAATGAACAATCTAGATTTCTTTCAGCTATGAGGATAAATGTGGTAAGAGGAGATGCAAGAACTCAGAGAGTAATTAGTAACTGTTCCTTGACAAGAAAAAATACTTTAAAAAGCCTCAAATGAGTGGGCGGGGCTGTAGCACGGGTTAAGCGCCCAAGGCGCCAAACATAAGGATGGGCTTAAGGATCCCTGTTCAAGCTCCATGGCTCCCCCACCTGCAGAAGGGCTGCTTCACAGGCGGTGAAGCAGATCTGCAGGTGTCTATCTTTCTCTTCCCCTCTCTGTCTTCCTCTCCTTTCTCGATTTCTCTCTGTCCTATCCAATAACAATAATAACAACAACAACAAGGACAAAAAAAAAAATAGGGAAAATGGCCTCCAGGAGCAGTGGATTCGTAGTGAAGACACCAAGCCTCAGCAATAACCCTGGAGGCAAAAAAAAAAAAAAAAAAAAAAAGCTTCAAATGACAAATAAGACCTGCAGCTGCTCAACTCTCACACTTTTTAAAAAAACTATTTAAATATTATTGTTTTATTATTGCAAAACAAATTGGCAGATGCAGGGGACAGGTGGTAGCATAAAGACTGGCATAAGGATCCTGGTTAGAGCCGCCGGCTCCCCACCTGTTTTAGGCCTTGTGAACTGCCTTTTGAAATCAGGGCACAGTCAAATCTGAGACAAGAAGAGGTCTGTTTTGGAATCTTGTCACAGCTGCTATTAAAAACTGTTAGAATATGTAATATGATAAGGTAAATCAGTCATCTTATATAATGCTTACCATGAAACAAATGTTTATTTCTTTGTGGAAACTCCTACCTAAACTCATTTCTTGTTGTTCATACTAAAATAATAAAGTCTTAACATCATTACATTCCTTGAAACTTTTTGATCATTGAAAAAGAGCTAGAGGGCTAATAAATCCCCTTGAAAATCTGAAGAGAAAGAGAAAAACAAGGAAAAAAAAACCCTAAAGTCATCATAAATATTTCATATGTAAGTTTGAGTTACAGTATTTACTTTGTTCTGACAGGATTATATCATCTCCTGTTGCTAATTTATAAATTCCACTATAGAGGTGCTAGCTATGCATTTAGAAATTGTCAGAGACACATAAATTACTGATGGCCTTTAACAGCAAGAAAAATTTCCTGGTAGCCAATGATTAAACCTGAAATACATATCATAAGAATGTGTTAGACTAGTTTCAACTCTAAACATAGTATATATGTGGATTTTGTAACATCTTTTTTAAAAATTAAGTATTTATGTTTAATAGAGAGTGAAATTCATTAGGGACAAAGTTCTGCAGGTGAGCTCATTCTCCTATTACCTTGATGTATGGAATTATTCCCTCAGGTCCAAATCTAATCAAATGTGACTACAATTCATCTAGTACTTTCTTCCAGATCTGTGCAGCCTTAACAGTATTACCAACTAATGAATTCTTCTACAGAGACACTTGTAGTAAAGTCTTCTATAACCAAGTAATTCTTTGGAGGGTTATATTTTATTTTGGATATAGAAATATCTTTATTTGAGTTATCAATACTTTGGGAACTTGGCAGATTACTTGGATTTGACAAAACATAATGAAAAATGAAAATAAAACTCCCATAAGTGCTCTGAACTTTGAAAAAATAGAAATAAATATGTTGTACTAAAAGAAAGCTACAATAAAACATGTTATTTGGATATACTATTTGGAAAATGTCTCTCTTGTTTAAAAATATAGTTTCGTTAATGAATCGTTCTCACATATGAATTCTACTTCTGAAATGCTTTTTTTTTTTTTAATTTGGAGTAGGGCACCAAAGTAAAAACCCTGGGGTAAGGGAGAGGGTAGCTATTCGGCTTCCTGGAGCAAGGCAGTGGAGGGTAGGCTGTGTGGTGAAATGGGACACAGTCTTTTGGTGGTGGAAATGGTGTTTATGTACACTCCTATTTATTTGTAGCCATATAAATCATTAATTAATATGAGAGGGGAAAATTGTATGTTTCAAACTTTTTAAAGCACAGACTGAGTATTTTTATTTATTTTCCCTTTTGTTGCCCTTGTTCTTTTTCATTGTTGTTGTTGTTATTATTGTTGTTGCTATTATATCATCGTTGTTGTATAATCTTTTAAATACATAGGCTGAGTCTTTTTAATACATAGGCTGAGTCTTTGATATGTTGACTATCTCAAAAGCCTAGACCAGGGAGAACAGAAGCAACCAGTGGCACAGCTATATACAAATAATGTCAAAGGACATAAATTATGGTGATGTTGGGTATGATACAGCAAATCCTAACAAAGGGAGTTTTCAAAGTTAACCCAATTACCAAATAGTATGATAACAATAACTATTATTTTCTTGAACCTTAAGACAGCAGGAACCTCACATTTCCACTATAGAACCTATATTCCCCCTAGTACTGGAATCTTAGGGTGGGGCGCACTTTCCTGCATGCTTCTCTCAATACATACCAAATAATACTGCAGTCACATATACCAACAAAGCAACGAGCACCACCTCAGCATGCTTCATTTCAGACTCTGTCCAGAGAATTCAGTTGTGGAATGACAACCCTTCAGTTTCATTACTCTGGTGAGACCTTTCCTTTCATAATATTCTCTAATTCCATTCCAGGCAGTTCACTTCCAAAACCTAGATATAGACCAGGTCTATATGCTGAGATACAGCATATGTTCACATGTATCCATAAATTAGGGCAAAATATATACCTGAAAGCAAAAGTACACAATAATCTGCAGTGAGTGCCGCCAACACTTCCTCTACACTATTCCAGCCTTTAGGTCTATGATGGCGTAACAGTTTGTTTGGCTCTCTTTTCAGCTGCCAGATTCCAGATGCTAGCATGATGCCAACCATACTTCCCTGAACAGATGAACCCACCAATGTGTCCTGGAGCTGCACTTCCTCAGAGCCCCAACCTACTAGGAAAAGAGAGAGGCAGGCTGGGAGTATGGAACTACCAGTCAACGCCCATGTTCGGCAGGGAAGAAATTATAGAAGCCTGACCTTCCACCTTCTGTATCCCACAGTGACCTTGGGTCCAGACTCCCAGAGGGATAAAGAATAGGAAAGCTATCAGGGGAAGGGATGTGATATGGAGATCTAGTGGTGGGAATTGTGTGGAGTTGTACCCCAATATTTGTGCCCTTTCTAGTTACTTATAATTATAAAAGTGACTTTATTTGAGATGATATTAGCAAATACAATTCATGTTGAAACCTAGAGATCATTCTGAATTATTGGTATGAACACAGAATCCATGCACAGGTTTCTTCCAAAAAAGGGTCTGGTGTAGATCATACAGAAGGAAGAGAAGAAATAGAGTATTGGTACTTAAAATGACAAATGATCTATTTTTGTTTTATATATAATTTTTGCCTTCAAATGAAAAAGTTTCACATAATAATTAAAGGAAGAAGAATTAAAATACATGGTCTGTTGTGCAAAACCTGTTATATAGAAAGGTAAGAGATATTTTTATTTATTTCCCTTCCCTAGGACAATTTTTTCCCCACACATTTTTTCCTCCTACTATGCCAAGAAATATCCATCTATGAATACAAAATTCTAAAACATTTCAGTTTGCATCTCCTAGTGTTGGTTTTCTAGACAGACAGGTTTATATTTGATAAAATGATGATTTTATCTGTAAATAAAATCCAAGCAAATATAAAAGAAGGATGTCATGTGCTGGATAAAGGTATATCTGAACCACTTTTGATGATCAATTAAATGTAAGACTGTGGGATTTTTATCAGCTGTACAATACCAGGATAGATATGGCATCATCTGGGAAGGACATGCTGAGGATCCTTTTGTTTAATGGCATGGAATCTTGCAACATGTGTAAAAGACAGGCCAAGTTTTTGAGACTGCTATGGCAGCAGAAACGTTTTTATCTTGGATAGAAGAGGGCGGAGACAGGATTGAGTAAATGATAGCTGTTGAAATTCTGAGATTATACAGGGAGTCAGTGTATTGACAGAGATCACTGACTCCAAACATTCAAGAGAAAGACTGACTGTCGAGTGCAGAATTACAAATTCAGAGGCACAACCCAAAAAGGTGGGTGAGAAGAGTCATTGATAGTGTTAGAGAACCTATAGGTGAATATATATATATATATGTATATGTATATATGTATATATATATATCTATAAAGTTTTAAACTACCAAGCTTATAGTAAGCTAGCCTTTATGATAGCCTAGGAGATACATGTATTTTATTTTAGAAATTTGTAGGAATAGTTGGTTTTCTATTTCAGTTTACAAACAAATATTCTCAAAGGGATACATCTAGATTTTCCCCGTCCTTCTTTATCTATACATATTTCTTTTTATACACATATAAAAGCTAGACCCCCCAAAAAGTCAAGAAGAGACAAAAAGGTACAAAGGAAAGCATTTTAGCTTTGAGTCAAGTTAATAATAAAGTCTACTCTTTCACCATGTGATGATGACAAATTGGATTAATATCTCTGAATCTTTGTTTAGGTGTAAGATGGAGAAATTTAACTAGAATTTTTGGGTGGACTCAAAATCCAGATAAAAAAAGGGTCAGAGGTAAGTCATACAGAAAGAAGTCATATCTATATTGGCAGCCATAGTACATTCTAATCTTCCCCATTTCTTTTGTTCCAGGAGGAACATTATGCTTAAGTAATATGAGTAGGTCACCCTATAATCCTGACTTTAATTTTTTTTTTCTCCAGGGTTAATGCTGGGGCTCTGTGACTACACTACAAGTCCACTGCTTTTGGAGGCTATTTTCTCCCTTTTGCTGCCCTTGTTCATCATGGTTGTTGTTATTATTATTATTGTTATTGCTTTCATTGTTGTTGGATAGGACAGAAATCGAGAGAGGAGGGGAAGACAGAGAGGGGGAGAGAAAGACACTTGCAGACCTGTTTCACCAGCTGTGAAGCAACCTCCCTGCAGGTGAGGAAGCAGGGCTCAAACCCAGATCCTTACACTGGTTTTTGAGGTTTGCTCCACATGTGCTTAACCCGCTGCGCTACCGCCCTTCCCCGACTTTAAATTTTAACTTCTAGAATGGATTTAACCCACATGAAAACTTAGACTGAGTGGAAATATTAGATTTTGTGACAATCACTAGTCTGCTCTTATAGAGATGCACATCTTTGTAGCCTCAGGGTGTTCATTTAAGAACATTTTTTAATGGCTTCTTATTTAACCTACATGCACAGATTGTTCAGTCAGGGCAAAAGAAATAGCTCAATTGCTGCTGAAAGAAAGACATAGATTATACAAGTCATGTATTTGAATTTTCTTTCCCTGTATTAGCTTGCCTGATTTTATCTTATCTTAATTACTAAAACATACTGGCTGCCTGATAGGTTCTAACACTTTTTTGTAATAGTAGGCAAATATCTGTATTTTCACTTTCTGTTTACACTTGAGGTTTAATTGCTGAAAGCATTTTTTAGGGGCCACATGAAGGCAGATTTAGCTTCACATGAAGCATGATAAGAATATCTTAACAAGGTATATCTATTTGAATTGATTGCTTCTCTAACTTATGATCTTGTGCTTGCACCGAAATTCTGAAGTTGAAAAATCAATTCCTAAAATTTACATTCATAGAGGACCACCTAGTGGGGCTTGTATTGTTATATGGAAAGCTGGGAAATGTTATGCATGTACAAACTATTGTATTTACTGCTGAATGTGAAATATTAATTTCTGAATAAAGTAATTTAAAAAAGAAAAAATTTACATTCATAACAATAAAAACCTCAATCAATTTGAATTGTGCAGTGAAATTTCCTTGAGGCTGAGGAGGAGGCATTTGACACATAATACAATGCTTTTTAAATACTTCTTTTATCACTTGGGTGTTCTTCTTACAAAGTTGACTCGAGGCTTTTACCATTTCCTTATGGATCTCAACCCTCATTGTATGTTGGGAATCAAAATGTCTAAAGTTAGACTGTACGTGTTAAGGAAAAATATGCGTGTGGAAATTTTCTAACAGATTCAAAAGTGAAAAGTATAGGATGATAAACTCTCAGATTGCCATTTTAAGATTAAGAAATAATTTGTAGTTATTTCTCATCTCCCTGGGCCTCTTGCAACAGGTATTCAAAATTCCCTCCACACTTTCTTCTCTCTTCTTTCTGAGAGTCCTTTGATTTCAAACAATACACCACATGGAGTCCAAGTTTTACCTAGTGATTTCTATCTCTGTTGTATACTTTACACTGGGTTCTAGTTCTCCCCCTCCGAGAGAATTGGATCAGTCCTGTTAATTTCGCGGGCCTGCTTGGCCCCGCCCCAAGGAACCCCGAGAGAGGGTTCCTGAGTTCCAGAGAGAGAGTGGAAGAGTTCCAGAGTTAGAGGGTTCCTGAGTTACAGAGGAAGAGAGAGTGCTTGCGCCACTGCAAAGAGACAGCAGAGTTCTGTTTGGTGATTAGTTTGTCTTAGTTTATGAATCGTTGTTCCTGAATAAAGAAATACAGCTTCCCTGCCCAGCCGTTGTCTCCGTGTCTCTGTTACCCGCCCGTGAAGCTAACCCGACCAGCTAGAGCCGCCGAATTTTTAACAACAAATGGCGCCCATGTGGACCTGACCTGCGCATCTCTCAGATAAGTAAAGACAATTTGGCTACCTATGTACTATGGCCTTCTCTTCTGCTTGTGAAGAGATCTCCAAAGGCCTCTGCTCTTTCTTCACGAGACTGTTTTGCTGTTTCTGGAACATTTATCTCTGGACCACTCTGTGGTTTCCACTCGCTCAGGCGAACTCAGAACAACCAGCGGGAATAGCCAGCGGGAGGGAGGCGAGGCGCGGAGCTGCTGTTTCCACCTGGTTAAACAGCCAGCCAGCCGGCTGCGCCCAGACAACCCCGCGCACCGCGCCCGCAGCCCCGCAGCCCGCAGGAGGCCGACGCCAGCACACAAGAGCCCCAAGAGCCCCGCAGCCCGCAGGAGGCTGACGCCAACATGCTGGAACCCGATGCCAACACGCTGGAGCCCGATGCCAACACGCAAGAGCTCGAGGCCAGCCCACGGGAGCCGGCTCTCCACCGCGTGGCGCAGGACACTGGACGTGTAATCCCTCCACGCTGCTCCACCACTGTGAGCAGGGCAGCAGACATGGCAGAGCCATGGGGCAGGGCCACGGCGGCCTATCATGGCCGCCACCCCTGGGCACCTAGGCCCACGCCTTCTACAAAACTGGCCTGCCTGCCCTCTTGCTATAAATTCTGGAATGATCCCGGACCTCCAGGACCCCTGGGCTCCCTGCCAAAACTGGGCACACGAGATCTCCAGCTGCCGGTCCGGTCTGAAGGCAGACAAGCTGGAGTACACAGAGATTTGTGCAGAGATCGCAACCTGAAATTCCTAGAAGTGAAGCTGTGCGGGAAGCCACCTCCAGATGGTGAACCCCCCCCCCCCCCAACAACTAAGACAGTACAGATTTAAATTCGTGTTTGAAATGACATGTCTTAGTAACAAAGGTTTCTCTCCTAGTGTATTAATGACCATGTTTATGTATATGTTTAAAGTTTGGTAAACAGTAACTTTAAGGCTAAATTCTTACTAGTCAAAGTTAAATGAAAAAGGTTTTCAACGTAATTCTCATAAAGATAAAAATTAACTTACATTTAAAGTCTGAGGTAAAAATTAGTTAACAATCAATATATTTTAACTAAGTTGGTCTAAACAAAAGGTTAAATAGACTTGTTGATATGTAAAACTCTCCATTACCTTCTCTATTAGAAATGGTAGATTGCACAATGGCTATGCTAATTATTCTCATGCCTGAGGTTTCCTTTCCTGACTCCATCTTGAATGGGTGTAACAAAAGGTTAAAAGATGTTGTTGCTATGTAAAAGTCTCAAATTCCTTCTCTATTAGAAGTATGCTAATAACAAGTTTTGTTTCATAGTAAGTAAGTTGCAGCCAGCTGCCTCTGGGACTCTATGCCGTTCCCCACCCCCATGCAAATGCCCGTCAAGGCAAGTACGCCCCCCAGAGGCAAGAGATGTTTTTTTTAAGCTGATAAAGTTTAGCCCACAGAGGCAGATATGGCCCCCTCAGGCCTTCCCTTGGCAACACGCTGGTTCTTGTTACTTGCTTACAAGTTTCTCCATGTTTGTGCCAGTTTCTTTTTTAAAAATGCCTGTATGATATATGTTTCTGTTCACACCACACCCTTGATACTGTAGCCATTTAGTTAAAAGAAAAGGGGGAATTGTTGTATGCTTTACATTGGGTTCTAGTTCTCCCCCGCCGAGAGAATTGGATCAGTCCTATTAATTTCGCAGGCCTGCTTGGCCCCGCCCCAAGGAACCCTGAGAGAGGGTTCCTGATTTCCAGAGAGAGAGTGGAAGGGTTCCAGAGTTACAGGGTTCCTGAGTTACAGAGGAAGAGAGAGTGCTTGCGCCGCTGCAAAGAGACAGCAGAGTTCTGTTTGGTGATTAGTTTGTCTTAGTCTATGAATCGTTGTTCCTGAATAAAGAAATACAGCTTCCCTGCCCAGCCGTTGTCTCCGTGTCTCTGTTACCCACCCGTGAAGCTAGCCCACCCAGCCGACAAGAGCCTACAAAATTTTAACAACATATCTCTGTCCTTGTTTCTTAAGTCCATTTATAAGTAAAATTCAGTATTTCTCTCTCTCTCTCTTTACTTATTTCACTTAATGTATTTTCTTCAAGTCCCATCCAAGATGAGCCAACAGAGATGACTTCATCATTTGTATATATACCAGAGTTTAAAAAAAAAATTTTTTTAGAAACAAAGAGAAAATTGAGAGGGGAGGAGGAGATGGAGAGGGGAAGAGATGGAGAGACACCCACTGCCCTGCTTCACCACTCCTGAAGCTTTCCCCCTGCAGGTGAGAATGGGGTAGTGTGGGTGGGGCTTGAACCGAGTCATTGAGCACTGTAGTATGTGTGCTTATGCAGGTGTGCCACTGCCTAGCCCCTAACAATTTTCTTAATCACTCATTTGTCACTGGACATCTTGTTTGCTTCCAAGTTTTAGGTATTACGAATTGTGCTGCTATAAACATAGGCTTGCATACATCTGTTCTGATAGGTATTTTTGTTTCTTCTTTTTTGTTTTTTATCTCTAGGAGAGAAATTGCTTTTTTTTTTTTTTCTTTGCCTTTGGACTTGAGTCTTTGAAGGGATTTCTGAAATGTAGATCATAGAGTGTTCTGTTATGTTCTATCTTGCACTACCCATGTGATACCAGGGCATCAATTCAGGGATCTGAATATGATAATTCACATACTCAGCTATGTGAACTGTCTCCTGGCCTCTCAAATAATTGCAGACAGCATTCCACCATTGTGACAGGTCATACCTAGGGTTATTTGGATCAAACTAACAAAGCCTTGAAACTTGCTGTCTTCTTTCTTCCTTCCTTCTTTCCATCCTTCCTTCTTTTCTTTCTCTCTCTTTATTTCTTTTACTTGTGATTTAATAATGCTTAAGGAGATTATAGGATAAGAGGTGTACAATTCCATTTCATTCCCATCACCAGAGTTCCATATCCTATCCCCTCCAAAGGAAGGCTTTGGATTTTTTATTTCTCTGAAACTATGGACCAAATTCTTTATGGGGTGCAGAAGATGGAAAGTTAGACTTTTGTAATTGCTTCTACACTATGCATGGATGTTAGCAATTCAGTTAATACCCTCAGCCTGTTGCTATCTTTCCCTAATGGGATAAGGCTCTAGGGAGGTGAGGTTTGAGGACACAAAGGTAAGGTCATCTGCTCAGGGAAGTCAGGATGATGGCACTGTAGCATTTACAACTTGGTGGCTGAAAAGCTTTAAAATGTGAAGCAGAACAAATTGTTTAATAATCAGGAACCTAAAGGTAAAAATAGATCAGATGTAACTAAAGGTTTTTGTATAGATAGAAGCTAGGAAGACTGTTTTAGCTATATTCTAAGGGGCCCATGACTTTAGTAGTTTTTGTCTGAGTCCATAGGTAACATGCAGGTGGAATAAAAATATTATCTGGGAAGATGGTGTCAGAATTGAGAATAGGACTAGAGAGATGGAATAGGGCAAAGTAGTTCCTAAATATGAAGAAAGTATATAAATATAATTAACTGTAAACCCCATAAATCTGACCTAGGGCCTGTGTAACTAACCTCTGCATCCCTGTTAGTATGAGCTCATGGTCATAGCTAGGAACATTCTAGGTTTACTCATTTCAGGATGAGTCTTCCTTGAGAGGCACAGTAGGTTGACACAGCCTCCCTTCAGAAAGTGGGACAGTTTCTACCATTGCTGTTCTACATTGAGGACAAAGTCTTGTAGAGGCCCACAAGAGAGCTTATGATGACATTTCTGATGCAAGTGACCAGTGATAGTGGAAACAGGATCTCTTAGAGGTCTAGGCCCATTATATCAATGTGGGAATCCAAAGATTCCCTGACTAGATCCCCAGATGACAGGGTGCTTGGTAGTGACCAAAAGGACCATCATTAAAGTGTGTTGTTCTCTTGCCTTTATCAAGCTTTTGTAGTCATAATTTTTTAAAATTTTTATTTCTTATTTATAAAAAGGAAACAATGAAAAAAACATGAGATAAGAGGGGTACAACTCCACACAATTCCCACCAGAAGAACTCCGTATCTCATCTCCTCCCTTGATAGCTTTCCTATTCTTTAACCCTCTAGGAGTATGGACTCAAGGTCAATGTGGGATGCATAGAGTGGAAGGTCTGGCTTCTATAATTGCTTCGCCCCTGAACATGGGCATTGACAGGTCAGTCCATAGTCCCAGCCTACCTCTCTCTTTCTCTCTCTCTCTCTCTAGTGGGGTGGGGTTCTGGGGAATTAGAGCTCCAGGACACATTGGTGGGGTCATCTGTCCAGGGAAGTGTGCTGGACATCATGCTAACATCTAGAATCTGGTGGCTAAAAAGAGACTAAACATATAAAGCCAAATAAGTTGTTGACTAATCATGAACCTAAAGGCTGGAGAAGTACAGATGAAGAGTTGGGGGGTGGGTGGCTCTCTGTTCTGTAGATAACTAGTAGGCATATTTTAGTCATATTCCAAAGGGCTTGTGGCTATACTAGTCTTTTTTGTTTTATTTTTTTCTGAATTTGGAGTAGGGTTAAGGGTGAGGTTGTATATTTGGCTTCATGGGGTGGGCAGGTGGGGGGATGGGACACAGTCTTTGGGTGGTGGGAATGGTGTTTATGTATACTATTATTAATCTGTAGTCATATAAGTCACTACTTAGTTAATATGAGGGGAAAAATAGGTTGAATGTCTCAAACTTTTTAATGCACAGACCACAGGCTGAGTCTTTGATATGTTGACTCTCTTAAAAAGCTTAGACCAGGGAGAACAGAAGCAACTGGTGGCACAGCTATGTACAAATAATATCAAAGGACATAATTGTAGTGATGTTGTGTATGATACAACAAATTCCAACAAAGGGGTTTTTCAATGTTAACTCAAATGCAAAATAATATGATTATAGCAATAACTATCTATTGCCTTCTTAAACCCTACCACAGCAGGAACCTCCTGCTTCCTCTATAGAGCCTGTATTTCCCCAGTCCTGGAACCTCTAGAGTGGGGCTCACTTTCCTGCATGCTTCTCTCAATTCATGAAAAATGATATTGCATCTCCTGATCCCAACCTAATCAACACAACGAGTACCACCTCAATGTGCTTCACTTCAAACTATGTCCAGAGACATCAGGCATAGAATGTCAACCCTTCAGCCTCATTACTCAGGTGAGACCTTTCCTTTCATAGGATTCTTTAATTCCATTCCAGGTGGTTCACTTCCTAACAAAGTCTCAAAACCTAGATATAGATGAGGCCCCATGAGATAGGGTATATGTTCACATGTATCCATAAATTAGGGCAAAAAATATACCTGAAAGCAAAAGTACACAATAGTCTGCAGTGAGTCAGTATGAAGTTCATAATGAATAATATCTACTTATTCTTAGCTACCCTCCTGATCTATTTCTTATTATACTTCCCTCACTCACTCCCAAGCTATCCTTATCAAAGCAAGAACGGCAAAAGCTGAATAAGGGCAAGAGACTGGCATATTTTAACAGTGACTCTTTAGTCACCATCAGCTTGGGCCCTAGTTGGGGAGTCCTAAGATTCCCAAACAGACATGATGGGCCTAGACCTATAGTCATAACTTTATCTGACAATGTTAGACTGAGAGTGATTGAAGAAAGTGAAGTAAGGGGGTATGAGAGGAAGGTATTTAGGCCTAAGTAGAAAATATTAGATTACATACTTTTATGGTGTCTTTTTTCATCTGTCCATTTAGTCTTATTAATTCATGATATTTTTTAAAAAGACCATATATTTTAATTTTTATATATTGGATAAAGGCAGAGAGAAAAGAGAGAGATAGAGAGGGAGAAAGAGAGACACCTGCAACAAACATAGACTACTTATGAAACTTTATTCCTGGATGTAGGGCACTAGGGGTTTGAACCTCAGTCACCACACATTGTAACATGTGTGCCCCACCACGTGTGCCATCAATTGGCTCCAATTTATGTTATTTGATAAAATATTTTTTCCTTAGCATTTTATGACTTGAGTATGGATTAAACACATGCATCTACTTTAGGTCCTTTCAAAGTTTATTAAAATGATAATCAAGAGACTGATCTATCATTTAAACATTTTATTAGCAATTTAATAGTGATTTAGAATATTATAAGAATACAAGACTGTTTTCTACATTTCACCTACTATCAAAGAAGAGATTTAAAGACATAGGCCTACAGGGGCCAGGCTGTAGTAGACTAGGTTAAGTGTACAAAGTAGAAAACAAAAGGACTCACTTAAGGATACCAGTATGTCTATCTTTCTATCTCTCCTCCCTTTTAATTCCTCTCTGTCCTATCTAATTAACAAATAGGAAGAAGGGCCGCCAGGAGCAGTGGACTCTTAGTGCAGACACAAGCCCCAGCAATAACCCTGGAGGCAAACAAACAAACAAAACAAAACAAAACAAAGAAGACATAGGCCTACAAAGAGAAAGAAAAATCAGTTTGAGTAGTATTTTGGGATTTAGAAAGCAGATGGACAAGAACTATTCATTTAGCAAATGCTAACTTGGGAATAGAAATAATTGAGAAAGAATCAAAATAAATAGTAAAATTAAGAAAAAGGCTCTGGGATTTGGCAGTACTTACAAAACTAGAGTGAAGCAATTTGCTATTAAAGACTATCTGATGGAAGATGGAGACTTGGAGGCAGCTGCTGGCATGAGCTCCGACAACAACTGCTGGAAAGGGTAGGATACCTGGCAGCAGGACGGTGAATAAGGGGTCCTAAGTGTGACACCAAAGAGTTGACTATAGCTCAATTTGGATTAGAAAACAAAGAAAAAAGACAGGAAATTTTTTTATTATTTCTGAAGTGCACCCCTCTCCTCCACCAATAACTGGACCCTGAAGCTAGAGCTGCTACAAGCAGGCTCCCTGCTGAGCTTTTTTCATTACCAAGATTCCTGGCTCACCAGGGGTGTGATTCCAATCTTTTTCCTTTCTGATTCCCTTTGCTCTTTATTTTCTTTCTAAGTGGCTCAATTGACGGTCTTTGCTCAGGCTGCCTGAGCCAATCTGGAGCCATCCAAGCTGCAGACTGACTGTTAGGGTTTTTTTTTTCTCTGTTCCATTTTATTATTACTAATATATATTAATATATAATAATTATAATAATATAATAATTATAATGATAATAATATATAATATACTTATATATATATGTGTGTGTGTGTGTGTGTGTGTGTCCTCTCCCCCCCCCTTCAGGTTGACCAAAATTATCTTTTAGTGTATTTTCCATTGCTAGGTGACTGGGTGCCCTATCCATTGTGAGAGAAACTTGTTTCACTCTACATACCTCCTCGATCCACTCTCCCACTTTTCCTTCCTCCTAGATAATTAAAAAAAAAAAACTTTTCTTTCACTGCTCTTTTTTTTTCTTTTCTTTTTTTTTTTCTCATTCTTGTCTTCCTTTCTTCCTCCTCCTTCTTCTTCTTTCTGAAGTCACTGATACTCATTTGCAAATTATTTTGGGGAAGAAATCTGACTCAGAATAGACTCTGTTTATGTTTGCATCTTCTCTACCTCCCTTTCTTCTCTTGCTAACCCTAGAATATACAGCGGACAGTGGATTTGCATAATTGTATATTCTTGCTATTCATTTTTTTGCTATTTTTTCTTAGACAGGAGGCACTGTTTGGCTAACTGGCATTGACTGGTTAAACTGCTTCAATCCTTGCTTCAGTTACTGTTGTAATTTCCGAGGTTGGTGACTGAATTTGTCATAAAGGTATTTATGACATATGAAAAATTGCTCCAGGTGGCTGATTGTCAGAGAAACGCAAATAAAGACAACATTGAGCTACCACCTCACTCCTGTGAGAATGGCATACATCAAAAAGGACAACAGCAACAAATGTTGGAGAGGCTGTGGGGACAGAGGAACCCTTTTGCACTGCTGGTGGGAAAGTACATTGTTCTAGCCTCTGTGGAGAGCAGTCTGGAGAACTCTCACAAGCCTACACATGGACCTTCCATATGACCCAGTAATTCCTTTCCTGGGGATATACCCCAAGGATTCCATAATGCCCAATCAAAAAGATATGTGTACATCTATGTTCATAGTAGCACAATTCATAATAGCTAAAACCTGGAAGGAACCCAGGTGCCCAACAACAGATGAGTGGCTGAGAAAACTGTGGTATATATACACAATGAAATAATACACAGTTATTAAGAACAATGAACCCACCTTCTCTGACCCATCTTGAAGGGAGCTAGAAGGAATTATGTTAAGTGAGCTAAGTCAGAAAGATAAAGTTCTGTATGTGATGATCCCACTTCTCAACAGAAGGTGAGAAAGAAGAATAGAAAGAGAAACTGAAAGCATGATCTGATTAAATCTAGAGTAGGGAACCAAAGTAATAACCCTGTGGTGAGGGAGAGGGTGGACATTCAGTTTCCCAGGGTATTTGGGGGGGTGGGGCGAGGTGGGTTGGAGTGATGGGACACAGTCTTTTGGTGGTGGGAATGGTGTTTATGTACACTCCTATTAAAGTGTAGTCATATAAACTACTATTTAATTAATATGAGAAGGGAAAATTTGATTTTATGTCTTGAACTTTTTAAAGCACAGACTGAGTCTTTAATACATAGGCTGAGTCTTTGACATGTTATTCTCTCAAAAGCCTAGACCAGGGAGAATAGAAGCAACCAGTAGCACAGCTATATATAAGATGTTGGGTGTTATACAGAAAATCCTAACAAAGGGACTTTTCAAAAGTTAACCCAATTACCAAATAATGTGATAACAATAACTATCCATTGTCCTCTTGAACCCTAAGACAGCAGGAACCTCACATTTCCACTATAGAGCCTATATTTCCCCCAGTCCTTGAGCCTTAAAGTGGGGTGCAATTTGCTGCATGCTTCTCTCAATTCATATCAAATAATATTTTATTCGCCGATCTCAACCTAATCAACACACTGAGTGCCACCCCAGCATGCTTCATTTCAGACTGTGTCCAGAAACTTCACGTGTGGAATGACAACCCTTCAGCTTCATCACTCGGGTGTGACCTTTCCTTTCATAGTATCTTCTAATTCTATTCCAGGTGGTCCACCCCCCAGTAAAGTCCCCAAACCTAGATATAGACCAGGTCCCCTGAGATAGAGCATATGTTCACATGTATCCATAAACTATGGCAAAATATATACCTGAAAGCAAAAGTACACAATAGTCTGCATTGAGTTCCCCCCAACACTTCATCCGCACTATTCCAGTCTTTAGGTCTATAATTGTTCAGCAATTTGTTTGGCTTTGTATGTTAACTTTCTTTTCAGCCACCAAGTTCCAGATGCCAGCATGAAGCTGACCAGACTTCCTTGAACAGAGGACTCCACCAATGTGTCCTGGAGTTCAGCTTCCCCAGAGACCCACCCTACTAGGGAAAGAGAGAGGCAGACTGGGAGTATGGATTGACCAGTCCAGCCCATGTTCAGTGGGGATGCAATTATAGAAACCAAACCTTCCACCTTCTGCCACCCACAATGACCTTGATTCCATATTCCCAGAGGGATAGAGAATGGGAAAGCTATCAGGGGAAGGGATAGGATATAGAGATCTGGTGGTGGGAATTGTGTGGATTTTTACCCCTCCTGTCCTATGGTTTTGTTAATGTCTCCTTTTTAAAATAAATAAAGAAATAAAAGAATATCTGATGATATACATTAAAAATCCTAGAAAATGTCTCATGTCTCTAATTTCATTTGAGCTCCTGTTCCCCCTGTATTTTAACGGATTTCTAGAGATCTTATGCTACAAAAAGCTCAAATTTGTCATTGACTATTTGAAAAAACTTTTGTTTTTAAACTCCTCTTTCCCTTTTTTTGTGATTATTGGGGCTTCACCAGTATTTTTTCACATAGAAAGTGACAGAGAGAAAGACACCAAGACACTGAGGCTTTTTTCAATGCGGTGTGGGACATACTCCAACCTGGATTATAACCATGACAATTCAAGTGCATCATCTAAGTGACCTATATTTCTATTTCTCCTGTCACTTTTACTGCTGAACAGGTAGATAGAATACCATATAATGGACTACAAGCTAATGTAGGAAAACCTTAAGAAGGAAAATACAAGTAAATTAAGCAAATAAGCAATCTGAAAAAAAATAAAACGAAAGAAAAATATCTGGTAGTAATCGCAGGGATCATTGTTTCATAAGAAAAAAGCAGGATAATACGAAGACAAACATTCAGAGAATATCATACAAATGAGAAAAATGGTAATCAAAACTATTTATGAAAGTGTTACAATATAAACTTGGAAAAATCTCCCAGAGAAACAGAGTAACTCTATTCCTATCTTTGCAAATAAGATAGAAGAGAAGGAATCAAAATGTAACAGAAATAGTAAAAGGATTAGGGTTTTCAACAGTATCACTATAAACAACAACAACAAAAAGACAATGTATAATGGGCCAGGGAAATGCACAGTGTTTTATGCTTAGACTTTTATACCTGAGGGACCAGAGGTCACAGTTTCAGTCTCTAGCACTGCTATAAAACAGAAATGAGCTGTATAAAAATAAATATAATACTATCAAATATCTGTAGGAAAATGGTTTCTATGAATCATATACCTTGTCCAGTTATCATATTATACTTTAGAAAAGTGAGTAGAAAATTAATTTTTAATGTTTCTTTCTAGTGATGGTATTAAAACTATGTGTTCCATCCTGACTTCCATGGGCAGATGACCTTGCCAATGTGTCCAGAGACCTCTTTTCTCCAGACTCCTAGCCCACTAGGGAAAGATAAAGGCTGGGATTATGGATGGACCTGGCAATGCCCATATCCAGCAGAGAAGCAATTGCAGAAGCTGAGATTCCCACCTTCTGCACTCTCCAATTAATTTTGATATATACTCCCAGAGGGGAAGAAATGATAAGGGAAGATGACCAGAGGACTCTGACTCCAACTCTACCAGGACCTGGAGAGAGAAGATAAAAAAGGAAGGACATTCAAAAGTAGTAATAGATATAGATGTGACTTATTAAAGAAGAAAAGGCAGGACCATAGGGAAAAAAGTGGAATATATATATATATTATTTCTATAAATATCTGTACATATACATATGAATATGTACATATACATATATGTACATATATGTATATGCACACACATATATGTATATGTATACGCATACACATACATATATGTGTATACATATACGTATACATATACATATGTGTATACATATATACACATACACATATATACACATACGTATATGTACATATACATACACATATATACATGCATGTATATATGTATATACATATGTATATACATATGCACATACATATATGCATATACATATACATGTGTATATATACATATATGTGTATACATATATGTGTATACATATACATATATGGATATACATATGTATATATGTATATGCATATACATATATGTGTATACATATACATATATGGATATACATATGTATACATATACATATATGTATATATACATATGTATATGCACAGATTTTATAGAAATAATAGCAAACCCATATATGCAACCTTGGGAGAGTTACTGTAGTTTCCAATGGAGGGGATGGGAATATAGAACTCTGATGGTGGGAATGGTATGGAATTATAATTCTATTATCTTATAATTTTGTAAATCAATATTAGATAACTAATAAAATTTAAAATGTGTTCCACAAAAATTAGAAGTTAAGAAAAATATTAATAATAAATAAGATGGGTACAGGAAGTAGTAGAATTAAAATACACAGGACACTACCTTTTGGATAATGGTTCAAAAGTTAATCGTAAATGACTGCTATGTTCTAATCAGACATGGCAACACTGAAATTAGTTGTAGTTCAGAAATGGTATCTGAGTGTAAAGTAAAGCTATTATTATGATTTATTATTATTATTATTATTATTATATAAACATTTTATTGATTGCCTATGAATGAGATTTCATAAGAAGGTAGTCAAGAAATATTCTACTGTCACAAGTGGTTATGTCAAAGCCTGGAGTCTCTTTCAGCTAGCATTATAATAATAACTTCTGCTTTTCATGGATTAAAATGAAGAAAAACAATTAAAAATATAACCTTATATGAAATCTCCAAAGAGAA